>NC_046380.1:14575432-14705762 GCF_011125445.2 Fundulus heteroclitus | reverse complement strand
ATTCTGCCTTCTTTTAACCTATTTATCTTCCTACAGATACAGAGCCATACTGTAGTTTCCAGATTAGATAAGCATCCGCTGTGGTCTCTGTCCTCAGAGGTACAATAGACAGATGTGTCTATGCTTTTCATACTTAAGCATTGAAACACGTAATTGTTTGAACAGATGAACACGGCACTCTCAGGTATCTAGAATTTGTACCCATAGGATGAACCAAATTGATTGAAGGTTTACAATTCTTTTCTTGATATCTCTTGATTTAATCTCGACTACACACAAGGAAACCGTATATTTGAGGTATTGCTTTAAATGCATGTACATAGGTGTGCTCCAGTTAACTTAAATGTAAACTAATCTGTCTGAACTTCACAAAGCCATGATATCATCCTCTGGGCTTTCTCAGATCATTTGGGATATTAATAGTATTGTTTTTTTTGGCATTGATTAAATAAAGATTGTTTTGGCAATTAGAGAGTCCTACTGCAATTGTATTTATCTCCAGGTGTATTTTCACTTAAAAAGTGAAATGTACAATGAATCTTTACATTTGTAACTTAGCCAAACACCATTACAAAATGGCCAAAACTGTATTTATATTTCTAAACCCGCCTGATCAACAACAAAAAGGAAAGACCAGAAACCCCTGGAGGACATTTCAGGTCTTGCTCCAGTGAACAGAATGAAGAAGTCAAAAATCCAGAAGCAATTTGCCGCAGCCAAAGGCCCAGATTCTTCCAATAAAACGGATCAGTGAAGATTGCTTCAGGCAGTTTTGTTGCAAGAAACCATATAGCTTGTCTGTAGGATCACAAAGGTATCTGTGCAGTGTCTGCAAATACAATTTGTCATTAAGGTTAAAGAAGAATTTGAACGTTAGTCTGCTGTTGCTACAACCTGGAGCTGCAGGGACATTATCTGTGTGAACTGAGAAGTTAATGTGATAATAATAAATAATAATTCATTTTATTTATAGGCGCCTTTCTCAACACTCAAGGTCACCTTACAGTATCAACAATAAAACACGCAATCCAATAAACATTGAATCAACATAATCAATATGGTGGAAATAATCAGCAAATTGATTGTTATTTTATCAACTTAATGATTTATTAAAAAAAATATTTGTAATAATAAAAGTACTACTTGCAAAGACAATTTTATATAAAAAAAATCTTTCATTTTGCTTTTTTCAGTTTTATTTGTGTATAGTTTTGAAAGTAAAATTGTCTTTGGGTATTTAAGTTGAATTTGTTTCCTATCTTACATTCTATTGTAATTTTGTAGCTGTATCCTCTCCAAAACATGTATTTATTCTTTAAAAAAATAATATGTGCATTAAAAATGCAATACATATAAAACAGAAAACCTTGACTTAATTTTTTTTTTTTTTTGTCACGGCGACACTAACATAGTGTAAAGGTGTAGCTGTGGCTCACAAAGAAGAGCAGTTGTCTAGCAATCGTAAAGCTATGGCTTTGTTTCCAGCTTCCTCTCATGCCATTTGTTGATGTTGAGCAAGGCACTTAAGCCCCAGTTGCCTCCCGATATTTGTTTCAGTGTATAAATGTGAGCACATTTGAGGGTGTGACAGAGTGAATGTGGGTTTAATGGAAAAGTGTTGTGAGTGGTGTTTTTGCCCAGAAGAAATACAGTAAAACTTCTATCCATTATTATATGTAGTTTTTGCAGCTTTGTCACTCAGATTCTAGCTGGTGAAAGACTGTAGAAGAATTTTTCACCGTTGTGTGAATCAGGAGTCTGTCATAGGTTGTTGTTTGTGGACCAAAATGCAGGTAAGAGCAGTTGGGAGTCGCATGTGGAAGTGGACCATGATTTCTTAAGTAAATACAGTAAAAAAAAACTTACAGGGAGGCAAGATAGAAATCACGAAAATGACAAGGACACTGACCAAAACAGTGGGTGGCACAACGGAGGACCTGACAAGGTGTGGGAGAAAATTGACAGTTTAAACAGGGGAGAAGACACCTAAACTAAAGGCAGGTAGGTAAATAAGGATCTAACTGAAACAAGAATAACTTAATGAAATCATAATGAGCAGAAAACTAATGATAGGAATAAGAAGGAAGAAACTGAATCTATAGACTGGCAAATACTAAAAGGGAAAAAAAAAACATCAAACAGAACTGCACGATCCCCAGGAACCTAAAAATAATCAAAGACCTGGGGATCCTGACAGAGTCATTAAGAGAAGATTAATTTCCTCTTGACCAAATCGTTCCCTATTTCATAACTACAGTGGCCACCCATGAATTGCTGTTTGATACCATCCAACCACCATTTCATGCCTGTGAGTGAGTCCTTTCGGCTGCTCCCTTATTCAGGGGTTGCCACAGCAGGTCATGACAATTTGCAGTCTGACTTGAGTTTTTAACACTGGATGCCCTTCCTGATGCAACCAGCCTTCAAACCGTAATGTAAGCCACATCACCCCAGAGGGACTCATCGTTTGATACCTGTGAACAAACCATTTGATACCCATGTTTCTTAATCATTCTGTATCATTTTATTTGTCTCTGTAGTTAAGTACATTTCATAGATTCTTCGAATATGGAACCAGGCTCAGTGTGAGCAGCCATCTGCCACGACCGACTGGGGGTTTGAGAAGACAGAGCAGAGACACAAAAAGCACAAAAGCACACACTGATCCAGGAATACTTTCTGTTTGAGAGGGAAATGGCAAAAATCCGACCCCCAGGATGGTGCCACAGCTAAACAAAAAGCCAGAACAGGTGTACCTACTATGAAAAGAAAAAATGACGATAACATCAAGTGATAAATTGAAAATAAGAACTAATAATGCAAAATTGGAGAACAGTAGTAGAACTCAGCAGAGTGAGAAAAATAGACCCCCACGTCCTCCAGCAGACTGAGCCTATAGCAGCATAACTATAGAGACAGCTCAGGGTAACCTGAGCCTCTCTAACTATAAGCTTTGTCAAGAAGATACGTTTTAAGCCTAGTCTTAAAAGTAGACAGGGTGTCTGCCTCACGGACCAAAACTGGGAGTTGGTTCCACAGGAGAGGAGCCTGATAGCTAAAGGATCTGCCTCCCATTCTACTTTTAGAAACTCTAAGAACCACCTTCAGTCTGAGAGCAAGTGCTCTGTTACAAACATATGGTGTAATCTGATATATGATGTATGACAGAGATTGATTATTAAGGGCTTTATATGTGAGAAGGAGAATTTTAAATTATATTCTGGATTTAACAGGAAGCCAATGAAAGGAAGCTAAAAGAGGAGAAACATGATCTCTCTTTTTAATTTTCATCAGAACTCTTGCTGCAGCGTTTTGGATCAGCTGAAGGCTTTAAACTTCATTTTGTGGACTTCCTGATAGTAAAGAATTACAATAGTCCAGCCTTGAAGTAACAAATGCTTGGAATAGTTTTTAAGCAACACTAATTTTGACAATATTCCTTAGGTGAAAAGAAAACTGTAGAGACCTGTTTAATATGGGATTTAAATGACATGTTTCTATAGAAAAACTTTGCCAGCTGTGGTTACCAATAAAAATACAGTAAAAATGTAAACCACCTGTATATTTTACATGAAAAACTGTGGACTCCTTGTTATCTTTAAATGCATATTTAACAGCAATTTTTTATTTTTTAGGATTAAAAAGTGTAGTAATGGCACTGGTCACAATCGTAATTTGTGTATTTAAAAGTAACAACTTAGGCGTGCTGGTGGCATGGCCCATGTGCCACAGTCCTTGGTTCTGCTGACCCAGGTTCAGTTCTGGTCTGCCATTCTTTGCTGCATGTCTCCCCCTCTCTGTCAGCTTACTTTCAATAAAAAGAGCCACTATTCCCACAAAATATCTTCTGAAGGCCACTTCAAAAAACAACCCAATCCACAAAATGAAGCTTGTTTTCCATCATTCAGACTTTTTGGTACATGAAAAGCATTTTTGAACAGCCTTTGTGATGCAATGTGGTTGTGTGTGCGAAACTATCCGCTGAATTAGGCTATACTATTTTTTAGTTTCCTCACCTTCAGAGGACTGATAAATGTTTTCAAACTGAGGTTCTGACCTTCACCATACTTACAGTAGCTATGTAGGACTGTAACAGCAAGCATTCTTTTGCATTAAACACTCTCAAATTTGATGCCAGTGGCTTGCTGGGCTTAACCAATCACTGTTAACCATTCAGGGATGTCGCCAAAAACCGTGGGCCTCTCATGTGTGTCAAGGTTGTTACAGTCTGGGCCCGTGTAGTGGATTTGGGGGGGCATTTGTTTATTTGTGGCCTCTCCTACCTCTGCCTTCTCTTTATCAGGTGTCACTGCTTGTCTTTTCCCTTTGGGATTGAGCCGTGGCCCTGCCAGCCTAATTTACACACACATAAAGAGGGGTGGAGTGTAGAGCTGCTCTTCTATGCTCTAGGAGGAGTATGGGACCTTTCTCCTGTCACTATAGCATGGACTTGTAGTTTGTTTGTCTGTTTGTTAGCTTTACACTTGCATTTACCACACGCACAGCAACACCTGTGCATTCAAACTGATCTTTACGTACACCTTAATTCTTTAAATACATTTTGTTAATGGTTGCATTGCATCGTCTCCACTCTTTTTGTTGCCACTCGTGAGCCAGAGTAGTAACAAGTTATACAAAGGTTGTAGAAAGTTACAGACTTAAAACCACCACAATTTTCCAACACACTTTCCTACATCTAATTAAAATCATTCTAATTAGACGGTAGAAAAGGTGTCAAAAGGAGATTTTCTCCTGTTGTGCGGAGCATAGAGTAACACAGCTGTGTTCTAACCACCCAGCTGCCATTCATCTCTACAAGCTAAAGTTTAAAAACGTCAGTTTAGAAGCTAAGAGTAGCAGATGGCCTAAACAATGAACCAGCTTGAACCAACTTGTTATATTTGTGTTACTCTGTAAGGAGAAGACCACAACAAACAAGGTTTTGGATAATAAGAATTAAAAAGTATTGCTTTGCAATTTAGCAGGCGATTGTTCTATACTTTTGTATTTCTGTTTTAAATGAAAACAAAAAAATCAACCTATACGTTCAGCTTTCAAATTTGTGTGTATCTACCATGATATATTTTTTACTCAAGGTTATCATGTTGTGAAAACCTCATACTGGTTTGTTAATTGTTTAAAAAGTTAGCTGTCATAATTTAATAACTTTTTCTGGCATTAAGTTGCAACAGGACCATTTGACAAACACCATAACGCGCAATTCGACTGGCCCGCACGTTTGCGTCCGCCCGACTCGGCTCCTCCCCGCTTGGAATATCTTTACCCTGTTTAGTGATTCGAGCGGCCTAGAAAGGCCTGGAATATGGAAATGCCTCCTGGCTGTTGCTTTAGCCCCCGTCGCCCCAAGCCCTGTTTGCAACATCGCCGCTTTAAAAAAATCTGCTAGAAATGGCAAATCATAAAATAATTCTAAGTAAAACATATATAAAAATAATGATATTTCGATAACTGTACATGCAAGATTGTCTTGGATATTGTTAAGGAGTTTTCCATCTGGATAAATATCTGGATCACCCATCTAACAAAATAAGGCAGAGCCTCTCTGTCTGCTTAACTTATGTTGAGAGAGAGACAGAAATGGAGAGGCGGAGCCGTTTAGCTTGCAAACGTCGGGCCTCACAGCAGAGGGAGTTTCCAGGGTTTCCCCAGTGTCCGAGCTCTGTACAGTGATATTATTTCGATAGGTTGGATTTTCAGGCTTATTCCAAGGCTATCTCGGGGGGAGTGGAGTGAGCTTCAGACATTTCCCCACTTCGAGCTTCTTTAGAGCGGGCAACGCTCCCGAGGGAAACCGCTGCCTCGCTTGGGGGATTTCAGACACATAGTTAAAATTTCACACTCTATATTAGATCTTTTGCCTCAGCCATGGCGGGAGTGAGGAGAACATGTTAATTAAAATGATTTTTAACCACAGCGATATTATTTTTTTCAGTTTGACTGGATTCTTTCTAACAGGCTGTGGGCTAGTCTGTCAGCAGATGTCCTAGAAAGGCAAAGAGGCAAAGGCCTCCTGGACATTGCTTGGGCATAGCCCCTGTCGTTGCTCTTCAGTTTTTTTCTGGACTTCCTTGCTCCACGGCCAATTACTGAAAAGAGGGGCATTTACTCAAAACTCCTCTCGAGTCAAGCTGTTCTGTAGGGCCGGAGGAACCCGGGTTGGCCCTGAAAAAACTGCTCCTGAAACAATTGCGAGCGGAGCCGTGCGGTGTGCGACCATTACGAGCCAATGGAACTGGGCCTATATAATCCATTTAAAACAGCCGCATGACAACTTTTTTAAATCCATAAAAAGCATAACAATGATTTTTTTTCCCCCCCTGCAAATTCATTTATCTTTCATTACTTCACATTTTCCCACTTAGCAGCCTCTGGTTCATTTAAAGTTGGCAAAGCTCTCGGAAGAGGAAAACAATCTGTAAAATTAGAGGCTGTGGTTTGTAGTGTGGTGGGCGTGGAGTTTTACATTTGACTCTTCTGTATGACAGCAGATCAATGCACCCCGGAGCAGGGCCAGAAATGAATTGATTGTCACCAATAAAATTCCAATTAAACAAAGGAGAGGGCCTCAGAGAGAGCTCGGAGACAAGAAGCTCTCATCTTCACATCAGTCCTTGGTGGGGCTGGGACTTATATGTGGGCTGGAGAAGCTGCTTGTTCATTTCCTCTGAATATCTTTGCTATCATGGAAGTCTGGAAGTTATAGATGAATGGAAGATTGAGCAAACTGCAGACGGGGGATCAGATAGCCAATAGAGAGTATGAAAGTAGTGAGAGGAGAGGCAGCGGTGTTAACAATTGATCCAAAGCATTCTTAATGATGAAAAGAAACCTTAATTGTGGTGATATGTGTGAGATCAACTTTCAGCAGTCAATTGTACAGCTCATTTGACCTTATTTAATCAGCAAGGATCTTTTCCTCTCTCTTAACCAGTCTCTATTTTCAGTAAGGTGAGTCTTGTTACTTTTGCCTAACTATCTTTGCTGTTCCTGCAGTCTCCTTATTGAACAGACATTTTATTCTTGCATGTACTTCCAAATAAGTTATAGGCCTTCCATCTAGGCAGCAACTAAGTATGCTTTTTGCTCATATGCAGCTACAAATGAAGTTATAAGATGATTCATGTTCTCCTTTCCAAGAAAATGTACAAGATCTCCTTACCCTCCCCTCTTCTCCGCTCTCTCCTTCACTAATAACATTTTCTTCACTATATCCTTCTATCTCCCAAGCTCAGTAATCTGATTGTTCCTTTTATGATAGCGCTGTTATTGAGTTGTCTGTATCATACATATGTATAAGTCCACCACCATACTTATTTCGCCTTCTGCTGCTATTTCCTCCAGCCTCCAAGCAAACAGGAAAATTCACACTAATGCTATGTTAAACATGTGTAACGCATTCTCTCTGTTGGGGAGTTTGCAGATTGCCATCACAGGGGACTCATGCTAATAATTAAGGGTTTTCTCCTCATGGTTTTACTGGTGCCATTTAGGAAGTGTTGTACAATGTCACACTTAAAAAGCGCTATTACAATGTTTTAATGACTCCAGATAAAAACAGGATTGATGAATGATCATGATTCATAAACTAGGATAGTCAAACTCAAAATCAGGTAGTTCTCAATCTTTTTGGAAGCGTGTTCATTGCATTACTGCTTAGTACATTGGTCCTGCTCTCACTTGCTTTTTTTTTCTTGTAAGAACGTAACAAATAATCTTAAATTTTGACATTTAAATATCCGACACTTGTCACTTTAAAAGCACTGTGGGGTTAATTAAGAACTTCTGAAAAATTCAGATTACAGCTATGCTTGCTGGTCAGAGGCAAAAGTATCATTGCTGTCACAAAAAGGTCCATGCCAAACCCACTACACTGCGTTCTCCACAGAAATATACCGCTCAGACAATGCATTAGGACCACCTATTAAAACACCCTATACTCGGCGTGGACTACACTAGAGCCCTGAAGGTGAGCCGTGGGATCTGGCCATAAGACGTTGGTAGCAGATCCTTTGGGTGCTCTAACTTGTAGAAGCTGCAGAAGGTCACAGCCATCTGGAAATACCATTTTCATAAAACTGTGTATAAGGTCTGCAACAATGCTAAGGTAGATGTTACGTGTAGAACCAACATCTACATGGAAGCCAACACCCAAGTGACTGACCACTGTGGATGGAGAACAGCCCACAACAGCTACAGTTTGATGGATGATCTGACCCATTTATCCAACCATCAAAGTGTATCCCTTCTCTAAAGCACTGAAACACAAATGTTAACTTGCTGCCTATTATATCCCACCACCATGTTTAGGTTTACTACGTATATGCTTTTTGTAATGCTTTGCTCAAAATCCCCTGGTGTTCCAGTCCCAACTCTGCCTCACAGTCATATTGCAATGGCCATCTGTTGAAGTTGGCTGCCACATGTAATAATTTAAGATAAATTCTGGTGAGATGTGAGATACTTCCAACATATACAAAGTCTCGGATAAATCATAGTAAAAGATGAGATTTAAGTGAATTAGAACCTAAAGGTTTACTGTATATTGCTACCTTATAATATTTTAAGACTTTTAAATTGAGGACATGAAATGCAGTGTTGCTTGTAGCTCTTAGAAATGGCTTGGAAAGTTGTCAAAGCATAAAATTGTGAAACCTCTGGACATAACATAGGGTTTATATGCTTTTTCCTTGGCGTATTTTTTACCCTTAACTTCAACAAAATACATAATTTGCCGATGTTTGATCAAACCTTTGCATATAACTTTTCACTTTAACTGCAAGCTATATGCCTCAGTGTGATATTATTGCCCACTCTGTTTGTGTGTTTTTGTCCATTCATCATGCCAACAGTGCCCCTCTGGGTATCGCTCTCAAAGTTACCGCTCAGTAATTTTAACCTAACTGACTGGCACCTGGAGATGAAGAAAAGCACAAGGCTTTATATCCAATTTTTTTTTCCTTGATGCGGCAGCCTCATATGACCTTATAGCAAACATTCCCTGTTTCAAAAAGTCCATAACTTATAGATTTTCATGTCAAGAGAAAATATCAGATATTTCTTCGAACAAACCCTCACCCTTTAAATGGATTTACTGTCAGGCACAAAAAATGTCATATTTATGCTAATGGGAAGTCCGTCTGTTTATTGGTCTCTGCTGGCATTTTATTACTTCCGTGCCACAAATAAAGAGGCCCTTCCTCCATACTCATCTCCCCCCACCCCATGCGCAGCTGTGTCAATGTTTGTTAAAGTTGCTGACCGTGAACACTCACTCTCCATCTTCGGGCAGCCTTACGTCGACCTCAGACCCGATCATGAAATCCTTTTTTTTTTCTCAGCTCCATCCAGTTGAACCTGAAGGTTAGGTTGCACTTCCCGTCGCGGCGTTGCTCCTGAAGATGTTCAGGATTATGATGATTATGCTTCTCCGAGCTCTGCGCCATACACCAGAGAAATGATTAGGACTGCACCAGCAGAGTTTTAGCCTGACAGATGGCAACACATGGAGCTAGCTGACAGCACTGCTGACAGCGCGTTCACAGGAAGTCCCCATATTGCATGCACTGTGCACACTGTTTGTTGCTGTATATATTCTGATGTTTTTTCTGCCGTCAGCCGAGGCTTATTCGTACCTGTCAATGCCAAAGTCGGCTCACGTCGCACATTCGCCGGCTTAAAAATTGCAAGACCTCTGCATGCGCTTTCCGTCATGGCACAAAAGGGAATAAGGGTGTGTTGAAAATCTGCAGTGAGACATTATTCCAGTCACTTGTCATTTATCAAAACCTTTCTTAGTTGGTAATTCATTCCTCCAGCGGTCAATAAACTTTCTGTTATTTTCCCTCCAATCAATCTACTTAGAAATCTGCTCTGCAGCCATCTTAATGAATGGGAAGCAGAAATAGAGAGAGTTTAATTGAATGACTGAATACATTAGAAGCTGTATTGAGCGCTGTACTTTTACTTCAATGAGTAGCAATATGTGACTGTTATTAGGGTCAGTGATTGATGAAAATGAGGCTAGCACAAGGCCGATGGTTACTCTGCCCTGGATAGGGGTGATGGAAGACAGAAAACTGTCCTCGCATGTTTTCTGAGTACACACGAAGATGCGATCTTTTCATCCTGGAAACGCTGTTTTTGTCTCAGAATGTGGTTGTTTATCAGCTAAAAAAAAAATGTTTTTAACTCAATCCAAAAGCATCCTCAAGGGAGGAGCATGTAACCCCTCTCAATAGCTGCAATAATTCTTGCTGTCACTTCATGACAGCTTTGAGCTAGAAGTCTGCATATGTGCAAATGGTGTGTGTGTGTGTGTGTGTGTGTGTGTGTGTGTGTGTGTGTGTGTGTGTGTGTGTGTGTGTGTGTGTGTGTGTGTGTGTGTGTGTGTGTGTGTGTGTGTGTGTGTGTGTCTTTTGGGTGGCAGTGGCATGGTTGTGATTGATGAGACATAAAAGAGAACAGACCCAGATTTCCAGGCATTCAGCCCTTCGAATAGCCACCCAGGCTGCGGATTAAAGGCAGAAAGCTGTCTGTACAAAGACCTACAACTATTACCTTACCTTCAGAGTTGTTTTGCTCTGCTGAGCAACTCTGACAACAAAATTAAAGCGTGTTAACAAAAATAGACGGTTTTGTTTACTTGAATTCAGCAGATGAAGCGTAGAGAGATATAACCGCTATGGTGCCCAAGGAGATAAAAACTTGTGTCAGGTATAAAAAGAATAGAGAGGAGTGACCCCTGCAGCATTTTACAATGAAGGAAATTGTGTACAATGAAATCGGAAGCACCAGAAATTTCATACATGATTTGTTATTGGTGTTATGCAAACAGAAGATTTAGCAAGCACTAGTTGCAACCTCTTGGTTCAGTTCTCTTGAGTTCACAGTTGGTCGGGCATTATCATAGCATACAAAGAGGGCTGGAATTGTGCCTTTTGAAAGAGTCATTAATAATTAAAAATGCCAATTGATGTCATAATATTATGGTCCTTTTTTTGACCATAAGACCTGGAATGTTTAGCACGTGAAAAGTTTCCGTTTATGTGAGCAATTCCAATGTTGAGGTCAAGATAGGAACATTATGTCAGCAGATGCTAAGGAAATAACTTCTCCCAATCCAACATTAGCATCTGAAGCTTTGCTCAAGGACTTAATGCGTGAGAGATAGGCTGACATTGTGAATTAGAAGCTGTAATTTTCATCATAAAAAAACAAAAACAACGATTCTGTCACAGTGACTACACATAATAACTTATATAGAGTCATTACAAAGTTTTAACAGTAACGGATTTTAAAAGGATTTCACTAATGTAGGTTTCTGTGTTCCCCCACTGTGACAGTGAAAGAAGACAAGAGACAGCACTGGTCGGATATAAAACCCGCACTTATATTCACAAACTTGTGATGATATCATTGCTCTTACACTGTTAAACTGAAATGCAATCATTTCTAAGGAAGTTTGAAACATTAACATATGTTTGGTAAACAAGCCTGAGAAATATGTCTCAAAGGAACATAAACCACACACATGCAAATCAGAACCAACATCTCTTTGATGAGAAGTCCAAAACAAGCGTCCAATAGGAGACATTTGTTTTAGACACAGGGCTCTGCAACCCCCTCTGGATTGTAGGAATAATATAGGCATTAACCCAACAGCTGCACATAATGGAACCCATTCAAGAGTGAATTTCCACCATTTAAAGCAACTCAAACTCTAAATATTCTGATCCAGGTTTTGCCCATCTATATTTAGAGAGTTTATTAAGCGTCCACTAAGCTAAGAGTCTACTGAGCTCGATCTTCAGCCCAATCAACCAACCACCAGACGCTCATCCAGCACACAGTTCTGCCCTCCACTTGTCAGTGGATAACCAGCTTCCTGACTGACCGCCCTCAGCAGGTGAGGCTGGGGAGCATCTTCTAATGTTCAAGAACAATCAACACCGGTGCCCCCCAGGGGTGTTTTCTCTCCCTTCTCCTCTTCTCCCTGTACACCACCTGGAGCTAAACCCGCTAAAGACAGTGGGGATGATTGTGGACTTCAGGAGAATCCCCCCCCCCCCCCACACACACACACATACACTCTGCCTCTTCTCTATCCTCAACAATAGTGTGTCTACTGTGAATCACTTCTGTGAACCACCCTCTCTCAGGACCTGAGACGGTCCGCATACATTGACACTATCTGTAAGAAGGCCTAGCAAAGCCTGTAATTCCTGTGGCAACTTAAGTAATCTTCAACAGGAGCTACTGATCATACTTATACATTTTTATCAGTCTACCTCATGCTCATTCATCTCTGTGTGGTTCAGTTCATCCACAAAACATGATAGGTCCGAACTGCAATGAACAATTAGAACTGCAAAGAGGATCATCAGGATTGACTTTCCATCCATTCATAACTTGTACAGGTTCAGGGCCAGTAAGAGGGCAGCTAAAATAGCTGCCGACTCACCATACATATCCTGGCCACAAGTTATTCAGACTTTTCCCTCAGGTCAGCGCTACAGAGCACTGATGGCTAAAACAAGCCAACACAAAGTCAGTTTCTATCCCAACACTGTGTCTCTGATGAACACCTTACAGTGAAGGTTATCCAGCTACTCTACTGAGAAAAAAGGAAAAAAATCTCTCCTGTACATGCTGCCCCTGCTCTTACCTTTTCCCCAAATGTGTTTCTGTGATAAACTGTAGTTTGATGTTCTGCTTGCTAGTCACTTGTCTGCCTGTTTTTTACACAATGTGAGCGCTGGACTCAAAAGTCAAATTCCTTGTTTGCGTCCACATACTTGGTGAATAAACCTGATTCTGATTCTGAGAAGTAAATGCTGCTCAACAACAGGTGTAATGGTAGCTTGTTGCACTGCTGTTAGCGTTACAGACAGAATAGTAGAATAAGAGGCGAGTGTGCCATCACAACCACCTCCCACCACAAACCCACCCTCAGACCCCCCCACCACCACCCCAACCATGATTCTTACAGTCTCATGGTTGTTCTCGGGTGGCAGTTAATATTCAGTTTTGTTTGATTATAAGCATGTGCCAATATTTTATTTCAGTCATGGTGTTTTCCCTTTTGGTTTATTTGCTTGAAGACTGTTTGTTTACCGCTGCATTAATCAGTCCAGGACAGACATCTTGTTCTCCGCTAATATTAGAAGATACGCTCACTGGGTTGATGGTGGGGCAAGAGTTAGGGAGGTTGTCCAGTAACTGGTTCGATTCCCTGCTTCGACTTTCTCAGTTGTTGTGTCCTTGGGCAAGATACTTTACCCGCATTGCCCCCTGGCGCTGGTCAGAGGGTCTGGTGGATGTATGGCAGCCTTGCTTCTGTCAGTCTCCCCCAGGGAAGCTGTGGGTACTAACATAGCTCACCACTGTCAGGGTGTGAATGTGTGTGTGACTGGGTGAATTACTGATTGCAGTGTAAAGCGCTTTGTTGTCTGACTTGATAAAACACTATACAAGTACAAGCCATTTACCAAAGATTCCAAATAAGGACTACCATGCATAGAATGATTTTAATAATTGTTGGTACAGTGTAGGAGAGTAAATTATCAGAGTTTGGGAGGCTTCTACACATTAATAAATATTCTCCTGTTTTTCCTTTGTCCTTACAGGTCCAAGGATTGGAGAAGCGAGTGGACTTCTCAGAGTTGGGCCCTGTTGGCTCTGTGATGAAGACTCTTCCTTATGGCATGGGAGGAGGCACGGCTGGAGGAGTTGTTAAGCCTCCGTACCAAACACGCATATTCTCAACATCCATCGACCAGACACCCCTAAAGTCCAAGCCACCCACCTACAATTTCTTTAATCCCTACGACTCAGGCCGCAACCAGTCTTTGTTACTGGATCAGACTGGCTACCGCTCCAAGCGCAAGCCCTCATCAAAGACAAATATGAAGACCAAGAAGACCTTCGGCTGGGGAGACTTCTATTTCACTGTAAAGACCGTGAAGTTCAGCCTGTTGGTGACGGGGAAGATCGTAGACCACATCAATGGGACATTCACTGTTTACTTCCGCCACAACTCATCCAGCCTTGGGAACGTGTCGGTAAGCATAGTGCCACCATCAAAAGTGGTGGAGTTTGAGGTTCTACCCCAGCAACATCTGCACCCCCACACCCAGCAGGATGTCCAGATCCAGGAGGTGCAGCAGGCCACCATTGACCCAAAAGAGGGGAAGACCCTCAATTGTCGGGTGGAGTACGAGAAAACCGACCGGTCGAAGAAATCCAAACCCTGCCTGTATGATCCGTCTCAGACCTGCTTCACGGAGCACACTCAGTCTCACGCTGCCTGGCTCTGTGCCAAACCCTTCAAGGTGATCTGCATCTTCATCTCTTTTTTAAGCATTGATTACAAGCTCGTTCAAAAAGTGTGTCCGGACTACAACTTCCAAAGTGAGCGCCCTTATTTCGGATAAAAACATGAGACTCAAACGAGGAGGGGGTAAAGACCATGTTCATGATCTCAATGATGAGTAAAAGGATAAATATGGAAACGATACTCACTGATTATGGTGAAGAAGCAGGGGTTGCTTTCCCTTCTGAACTGGTGTGAATTGTGGATTTAAATAATGTATAATCAGAGCTATGGAATGTATAGAAAATGGTGGAGTTCTCTGATATATTTTCCAACTTTGTATTTGTTAACCTTTGTTTTTATGTTTTCTTTTCTGTAAATAATGTACTCATCCCCAGCAGACTTTATTGTTTTTAGATCTATGTTTCTCAGTGTTATTACTTTCTGCAGTTGGAGAATTCGGTTAAAAACAGCCCGAATGGGTATTATTCCCTTTGAGTACAGACTGAGCCTCTCAGGCAGCTGTGCTGTGCTGTGCCATCACTGTGTGGCAGACATAATGTTATGGTAGACTGACTGTTAATCATTCTCTCAGCTCTACATTTCAACCCATGGATATAAGAGAGTTATATGTATGAGAAATGCTATGCTGGAAGTGCATACAATATACTGTTTGAACAAGCACATTAAAATCTCTTTAACTGTCTGTCTCTCACTGACTGAATGTTTTCATTTGTTGCTTGAAGCATGATTGGTTGGCACAAGCTGTGCAGAACATTATCTAACTCTGCAAGGCCACTATTATGAATTAAGACATATTTCCTTCTGATTAAAAAAGTCACTTTCAAACTTTCTGTAGAGATACACTATTTCAATTTTCTAGAATTTAATAGATGAAGCTTGTTCTGGATTAAATTTTGTTATTTGAAAACTAACCATTACATTTTTTTGAGGGAACGTTTCTCTGCTGAAATTGATGTTTTGACTTTTAATTAACAATGCATACTCTGAAAATTACAAAGGAAAATTACAGTTTAATAAATGCTTCAGGTGAAAAAAATGTGACAGAAGGGGAAATTAAGCTTTATTCCCTTGCTCATTATTTAGGATTGCTTATTTTTTTAAAACATTACCAGTATTTAATTTCTATGGCAACTTTATTTCACTGAGACAAAAAATGCACTATTTAAAGTTACAAATTGATTTGAACATCAGTAAAAATAGCTGTTGATCTTTAAGTGAAACATGATATATTGCTCTGCAACCAAAAGCTTCAGCTTTCTTCACAGGCTTTTTGTGGAACTGAGGTCTTCAAGAATGGAAGATAACGCTGAACTAAACATGTTTCCTCCCAAGCCATTTTTATTGCCATCATTGTCAAGCTCAAAGACCCAACCTACATCTAGTAAACTGGCTGAGTGAAGAAGGTTCTTGTCCAAGATTTACTTACATAGCCCCATCCATTCGACAAATCAATGCAGGTTACATAAATATTGCTGATTCAATGCTAATCTCCTCTCAAGGCACCTCAGGTGACAAACAGATCCAGTTAAAATGAAGAAATACGAAGTGTTTTCGGTCCTAATATATACACTACCAGTCAAAAGTTTGGTCTCACCTTCTCATTCAATGGTTTGTCTCTGTTTTTTATTACTATCTTTGGGAACTCCTTCAAAACAGTTGTAAAACCATTCCAGGTGACTTACATCATAAATGTCATTTAAAAAAGCTAGAACATACAAAATGATTGAGTAATTTACAAGTTTGTGTTTGACATTCAATTTACCGTATCTTTGGGCCCATGAGGCACGCCGAATTATAAGGCACACAGTGAATTAACATGTCTTTGTGCATCTTTGTCCACATATAAGGCACACTGGATTATAAAACACACTAAATATTCTTCCCAAGTGTGTAATATCACTCCGTCCCTTTACATACGCAGCTCTCTCCTGAGAGAGAGAGCTATCTGTCTCTGTCGGGATGACAGAGTAGTTGGACTACCCTGCCCTGTTTCTAACAAAAGGCCAAAATAAACGTAACTTTTAAACTGAATTACCTTACTAGGTTTATTGTTGCTAGCACGTACTCGGAGTGCGGGCTGCCTGAAGGCTCCCACATACTCGAGCGTGCTGTGCAAATACTGTGGGCTGCGCAGATTCTGCGCTGACTCCTTGCTGACTCTCCGCGGACGTTTTACCCTTCATAGTCGAGCGTACCTGTCGCCTACATTTCTTGTTGCAAATTCCTACAATTCCTACACTTTCGGCCAGTGGGGAAAAAGCTGTGGAATGGGTGGTAAAACGTATGATTAGCTAGCTGAGCACCTAGAGCCGTTTCTTTTCCAGCAGGCTCCCACCGCACACCTGTCAGTGAGAACAGAGAGGGACTGTGATGCTGTGAGTCTTTGCGACCACCTGCTTGGAGCAGTTCAGTGCATCAAGCTCAGTGTCACATATAAAACAGTTTGATGTAAAGACTGAGAAGTTTATAGTGTGACACATGCTTGTACTTAAGGCGTACTCTGCGAGGACTCCACGGAGTAAACTACGCCTGAGTATGCAGGGACCTTTACATGAATACACTTCTAGTTTCAACATTACAGTCAGGCAGTCTTGTAGACAGCCCAGGGGTCCGATCAGGTCGTGACACAGAGTACCGTAATGCTCCGAATAGCCATTGAGCAGAGAGGCTTAGTTGCTTACCAAAGTCGTACTTTCACATTTTACCAGATTTTTGAGCCCATTGTACCACATAAAATGGGTTAGTAAGCACAACTTTAATCATAAATAAGCTGCACAGGATTATAAGGCGCACCATCAATTTTTGAGAAAATTTAAGGATTTTAAGTGCGCAGTATAGTCTGAAATATACGGTACTTTTGAGTCACAGTTTTGATGCCTCCACTATGTATCTTCAAAATGGAAAATCATATAAATAAGGGAAAGCCACTGAATGACAAAAGTGAGGCCAAACCTTTGACTGGTAGCGTAGACAGATTCAAAGTCAAAGCCAAGCGATTCACTTTATTAAGCTGATTGGTTAAAAAGAAATTATACCTAAGGAAACCCAGCTGACAGCAATGAATGTCTTACTTTTACACCTTTCATCCTGAACAAGCATGTAGTTCACTTTGCAGCGATCTCTTATACTGGACATTCATGTAGCGACAATGGAAGAAAACACTCTCTTTTAACAAGTAGAAACCTGCAGCAAAACTTGGCTCGGTGTCAGTGGTTGTCTACCGTAACCAACAGTTTGAGAAGGCAGAACAAGTTCTGGGTTAAAGTATGATGCCAAAGTATTTTTACACTGGAAGCTGAATTCATGGTTTCATTAAATACACAAGTTGTCCTGAACCTGAGGAAGTGAAGCAGCTCCCAAACATCAAACCACCATTTTTAACGATCAGTATGTTTTTCTGTCTTACTGTTGAATCATGAAAATGTTATTTATTTCCTGGATAAGTTGTTAAATGCCATTTTGGAATAATTTTGGTAGACAGGAAACTCTAAAACTGGTCTTAAAAGTGGTTTTGTGCAGCTTTCTTTCCAGACTGATGAATGACTTTGCTTCTTGTCTGTTCTTGAATTTCTTTTGATCGGGGCCTGGTCTGTTGCAGAAATCTAGATGTAAACAGGTTTTTAGGATGTGACTAACAAAATTAAACCAACAAATGTGGTTTTACTACATTATTTGCTCAGGTTATATTTATCTTAGCTATAAAAATCTGTTTACTCTAAACATGAGGAATAAAATCAGAATGGGGTAAAGACCTTTTCACAGCACTGGGCCTAGCTGTGGGTTTTAGTTATGTTTGCATTGTGTATAGATTGCATTTGGAACAAAATCTTTTGCTAGAACATTTTGTGTCTGCCAGAGGGTAATAATCCGTCACACAGATTACAAAACTGAATGAGCTCTGGAGGAAATGCGACTATTTGCAATGATGATGAGGGAGGCAAGAGTACAACTGACTTTGTCTTTCATTTCAGACTTAGACATCAAAAATACCGATCAAACATGTAGTTTCCACTCTCCAAAACACCAGCTGGGTTCAACCGTGAAACCATATTCTAAAGCAATCACAATGTAGTAAAATTCTCAATAAATTAAGCCCAGGGTGTTGGGGGAGGTCACGGATTACATTACACACCCGCAACACAGATTTATGTAATTTCCGATCGCCTACAATACCCATCGACCCTTTCGGCGGGACGAGGGTATCCGGCCGTAGCGACAAGTTGAAGCTCTCCGTCGGATCTGTGTCAGCTCTGCTCGTAGCGCTGCTTCCCCCTCCGGTCTCCCAGCTGTAAGCATGCTGTCACTCGCTCTTAAGCAGCTCACCCGGGTAAGTGTTACTTTCTAAAATATTTCGGCACGTCGTGTTTACATCCTCGGTGTTTTCTGTTGTGTAACTAAGCTAGCGTTTCTGCACACTGTTAGCTAGATGCAGTCAGCGTGGGTTGATACTAACTTGGAGCCAAGGGGTAAAACTAGACCACCTTACGTCGGCCAGGGTTTAGTTGCTGCTATAAAAAATACTGTCTGCAACAGTGTATAGATAGCGGTGTCCCCTGGGTTCTGTTTGTGCTTCTGATATGTTGACGTTTGTTTTCTATCAGGTGGGCTAACCGGTTAGCTTTCAGTTTCAGTGCTTAATTACAGCTCCTGCAGCTCTTTTCATATAATGATGCAACACTCACTGCCCTGTGTCATCATGAGGGTAAACTGCCTAGAACCCAGACATATAATCCAGAAACAGCCTTTTTTTATTGTTCAAATGCATATTTGAGAACAAATCAGGCAACTGTTAATAGGTAAAATAGTGGGGATAATTTCTTTGTTTGTTGTTGATGTATTCCATGTAGTTTGCTGCAGATCTGCAAGTTAGTTTTCTGATTGCATCTGCAGTGAGATCTCGTGGACCAGGGGTCTGCAACCTTTACGGTCAAAAAGAGCCAATGTTGCCCTCAGTCCAGCTAAATGACACTCATTTAGAGCCCCTATGGTACGACCTGTTGAAGAAAGACAGCCTATCCTTTTTCATCAATATCTACTATCTACTATAGGAACTTTGTGGTCATTTTTAAAGCCACCATTTTTATTCATATTTTGTAGGTTTTACAAAAACGAAAAATGTCAAAACCTTCAAAAATAGTTTTTTTCCCCCTTTAAATATGTTTATTTATGGATGTAAGAAAAGGAAGACTCAGAGAGTCCTTGTCATTCTTTTCATTCAAAAAGAATGCAAAAAAATGGCTTGTAGAGAGCCAAACTTGTGGGCACTAAGGTTTTCTGTGTGTATTGAAATTATTTATAATTATTTTACATGAATTGTATTTCTTAACCATAATGTTTTTTATGTAATTGGCATTGTAATTTTATCTTGTGATTTTATACTTGTGATTATTTTTAAGGTTGCCTTTTTTACACCTGGCTGGGGGACTACCGATGAAAATTAGCACTTTTTAGCTAACTCGGGTACATTTACATTGTTTTAATGTTGATTAATGTACACTGTCCCCTTTTTAAAGAAAAAGAAAAAGGAAAAAAAAGAAGAAAAAAAAGCTCACAGTTTCCATCCAAGTGACCAGAAAAGCAGATGTAAAAAAATATATATTACTGACATTGTTTGTGTCATTCTGTTGTAGAAGTTCGCTGCTATTATTCCATGAATAAACTGCTTTAACATGCATTTATTATACCAGTATTTAAAAAGATTAGTTGGCTTTTTATCACTTTGAATCAAAGTTACTGAGAGCCATTGAGGAAGGTCCAAAAAGCCCCTTTTGGCTCTGGAGCCGCAGGTTGCAAAACTCTGTACTGGACAGACAGAAATAAATAAACAAACAAATAACCTTATTTAGACAAGAAGCACACTACCAGGGTGAATAAAAATAATGTACGTATTATTTACGTCTCTATCAGTTGACCTGACCTTAGCTTTGGCAGCTGATATGTGAAAGGGAGGAAATATTTATTATGCTTGGGGCTGGGGGAGTGTCTGTGCAGTTTAACAGATAAGCTCTTGGCTCTTACATCAACCATTAACAGATAAAACATTAAAAGTTTTAATCAGTCTTTTCCAGACCTACTTCCAAAACCCCCTACTAAGAAGCTATAGTTTCCTTTTTTTTATTTAGACACCCAGAAGTTTCACCTGGGATAAAAACCCATGGTTGTTTGTGCTGAATTTAGTCAAAAGAACTGTTTCACATGGAGGGAAAATAGATACAGTCCACCTTAATACTTGTTTATATATTCTTTTTCTAATAAGAACTGTGTAGTTAAATTAGTTTGTGATTTGAGGCATGTGACGCACACTGGGACATGCATAATTCACTGTTGCACGTGAACTTGCCTTGAACTAGTTAGTTCACACAGAAGTCCCAAATTGCATTTATTTAACTTTACAAATTTCAAGATGAGGCTATTTTTGTCTAAAGCAGATACGTTTGACTGAACTTACTATGTTGTATCAGATCTTTCGTCACAAACAAATTTTAGCGGAACCTTTATGCCTTAACAGAAATATCAGGAAATTCTACGCATGAATCAGTGCAAATTGTGCATTTTGGTTATAGTTTCCAACAATCTGGCAACATTATTGTACAAGTGAGAAAGGTAAAATATAAGTAAATAAAAATGGCACCACCACATTTGATGTTGTAAAATGACAACTTAGTGAGTCTTTACACCATATCTAAAAGTGAGTTAAAAAACTCCCAACTCCAACCGAACACTCTATCTTCTGAAATAAACTTTTTGTTCCGACGTTTGATTGCTTTAATATTCATTAATATGCAAAAATAAAATACATTTTTTTCTTATAATTATACTTTTTGTTTAATTATAAGAATTAAACAAAAAAAACCCTCTGTTTGAGTTAGTTCAATTTGCTTGCCATTTCTTTTCTTTTATTTAATCACACGTACTAGATTGAAATTGAAGGGGGTTTATTAGGTTAAAAGGATCCCGGTTTCTGATCACTTTGTGTTAGTAACATAAAGCTAGGCAGACCCACTGTGTCTAATCTAGAAATGACTGGTTCTGTCCCAGTAAGGTTTAAAGTGCAATAGAGCTTAATGTGTTCTCTCAAAGCGCAGAGAAAATATTAACTTCTTCACCTCCTGTTTTGATATTTGTATGCAGTAGATAAAGATTAATTGATGTCCAGCTTTGGAAGTAAAAATTAGTGTTTTAGTTGTGTCAGCAACATTTAATTAATCATTAACTAACATCATTACTGGATTGCATGAGTAGCTGTCGGTGCCATGCATGCAAATGTTGAATGTAGCGATATTATAACATGTGCACAATGTTGTAAATGGTTTGGTGTGTGCAGTTATTTTTGCATTCACGTTTTTACTCAAAAAGAAAGTCTGTGGCAAGTTTAAACCAAATTTGTGTGGCATGTCCTCAGTACAAGTCAGTGCTTTTCAGTGTGTTTCCTGTTAAAGATTTTAGTTGGTTCTCGTGCATGCATGCATGCCTTTCCTATTGATGGAAATTGGTTAAATACATTCTAGCAGACTCATAAGATTTTTGTTAATTTGTGCACTCTTAGTCGTGTCCTCACGATCCATATCAGTGAGAGAAGTTTGCTGCAGGTCACCTCTGCTTTTTAGAAGGACAGTTGCAGGATTCATTGCAGAACATCATTTGCCATCTTAGAAATATGACTTCTGTGACCTAGGTCCTTAAAGGAGTCCGGCCAGGAAACATGATCACTTTATTGGCATCACAGTACCAACATGTGCAGTTTCAGTGATCTCAACCATTTATGTACTGTAGTTTATAATGTCTCTACGTACTTTACTGTGTTGTCATTATGCGTCTAGTTTCCTTCATCGCGAAAAGTTGATTATGAAATGAACCCACAAAAATGGCTCTTTAAAGGTTTGCATGCGGTCAGATTTCCACCAGTAACGGCGCTTCATTTCAAGGGGTCACTGAACAACCGACCAATGAGAAGCAAGTCTCGAGCTATGTCGCGAGATGACAGTACTCTGAGATTTCGCTGGAAAACAATGGCAGCCGTGGAAAGTGACGGGCGGGTCGAGAAATTCCGATAAATTTAAAGAAAACGATCGAGGAAAATGAGAAAGAAAAACCTAGATTTGAAAATCAGCATAGCTGCGCCCTTATTCCATCCTTTGGAGGTAGCCTAAGCCACTCAAACTAGAAGCTTTGTCAAAAAGGAAAGTTTTAAGCCTAATCTTAAAAGTAGACAGGGTGTCTGCCTCATGGACTAAAACTGGGAGTTGGTTCCACAGGAGAGGAGCCTGATAGCTAAAGGATCTGCCTCCCATTCTACTTTTAGAGACTCTAGGAACCACCAGTAGACCTGCAGTCTGAGAGCGAAGTGCTCTGTTAGGAACATACGGGGTAATCAGAGCTCTGATGTATGATGGAGCTTTATTATTAAGGGCTTTATACGTGAGGATAATTTTATATACTGTTCTTGAATTAACAGAAAGCCAATGAAGGGAAGCTAAAATTGGAGAAATATGATCTCTCTTGTTTATTTTCATTACAACTCTTGCTGCAGCATTTTGGATCAGATAAAGGCACCAAACTGCATTTTGTGGACTTCCAGATAGTAAAGAATTACAATAGACCAGCCTTGAAGTAACAAATGTATGGACTAGTTTTTCAGGATCACTCCTGGACAATATATTTCAAATGTTGGCGATATTCTGAAGGTGTAAAAAGGAAACCCTGGAAAACTGTTTATTTATTTTTTTGGCGTTTGCATTCTGTAATCATACAGAAAACGGCAGGTTTTCTTTTCCAGGCTTCAATCCAGGGGTGGAAATTATCACCCACCACTGGTCAGATGCTGATAAATGTATGAACTAGCAGGTTTTTGGATCCTGCAAAGACAGAAGTACCGCTGGCAAAGACAGTCATCCACACAGGTGGGGGTACTCGCCGAACAGGGTGCATCTTGGGAAGATCTGCTGGACCCAGAGGCGCCGGCACCATTGTTTGGCTTTCCACATTAAATACAGCACCATGACCTTCTCGGTAAAATGTCCAACACAGTGAGTTAAACAGACAGGAGGAACCCGCAAGCCGAGAGACGCGCCTCCTATTTGATGACGCAGTGAAGCGAGGTGGGGGAACAAATGGCTGCGTTGCCAGCTCAGATTGTTTGCCAGAGAGAGGTGAAATGTCCAGCGACCAACGGCAGGCGATTAACGCAAAAAATTCGCCTTATCTGCATTTGGTGTGAACGGACAGTTAATTGCTCGCTTGCCTTTTGCTTGTTTCCACTGATACTTTGACAATTTGTGTATAACCGTAACACTCCAATACCTACACCGTTCAAAGACTTGCTAAGATATTTCTCTAACCATGATCCACCTTTGATCTAAATGCAGGCGCCCTTGGCTGAGCCTCTGTCCCTTTGTGCCTCTCCACCCCATCCAGATTTCTCAGGCTGGTGTCACCCAGGGCAATTTGTAACAGACAGTCGGGCTATTAGTCAGTGACAGGGAAAAAAAGGGGCATCGATGTCTCAGACTGATGGATTCCTGCCCTGTTGACACTTCTGCTCTCTTTTCTTACTTATCTTTTTTTTTGTTGCGGTCCTCCACTATAGTCCCGCTTGTTTTCCTTGTGTTACAGGGTTAATTGTTGTTTGGTATAGCTACTAAAGGACAGCAGTCATCTGTAAAATTGACTCGACTCAGAAGCTGGCAGAAAATGTACAACAATAAAAAAAATAAACGCAGAACTAGGATTAATTAAACTGTTTCCTTCTACGTATTTTCTTGTTTTTCATTGTTCTTTTCGCATTTGACAAGAAAAGCAACAATTACGTTCTGGTCATCATAAAGTTGAAAGTCTGTTGTCTCATTATTAGCCATCCGGGTTAATGTTGCCTATTTCAGCCCTTTTCTCACTGCAGAGCTTTTATGAAGTTCACCTTCAAACAACAGCTTAATCTGCCGTCTAAAAATAGTCCCACTGTGACATATTTGGTGCTTGCATCCTGGCTCTCACTTTTCTTGGATCACTTTATCTTGTGTTTATTAATTAATCTTCTGTAACCATCAGGGCAGGGAAATGAAGCAGAAGAGAGGCAGATCACAGGGACAACCTGTGAGTTGTTTATAGTAGGCCAGAGCTTTTTTTTTTTTTTTTTTTTAGTTCGGGTGCCTAATAAAGGCAGTTTGTGTATTACGTGGCTGAGTTTGTTTAGAAGTACCAGCTGACAGGATGGGGACAGGAGGATGGGAAAGGGGGAAAGAAAGAAGCTAGGAATGAGCAGAAGCGTCTGTTTGTTTAAGGACGTATTGTTGGCTTATGTTGGGGTAATTTCAGCTGCTGTCTGCCATTGCTTTGGTGTGGCCCAGTGGAAACGCTACGAGCAAAGGCTAGTTCACGTCAGGATTTAATGACTGCTCTAATTTCTTTGTGAGACAGCTCAACTTTTCTCCTTCTGGACTTTTCTTTTCCAAAAATCCTCACATCTTTTTCTTCTTTTACAAAATAAAATCACTGCCACTGGTGACATAGTACCAGGTTAGAAATAGTTTAAATTGGTCTCTAATAATCTACCCTGTTAAAACTAGAGGCGTTCCAGTCAGAACTTTGTGGCAGATTTTTGATCCGATGCTTTGAGCTTCTGATTAGGGCTGTGTTTAAAAAAAAATAAAAAATAAAAAAAAAATTCCAATTATGAATCAATTCTCATATTAATTCCTATAACCAAAGATCGATTTTAAAAAAAAAAAAAAAAAAAAAATCCACTGAGTGAGCTGGCATTACATGCGCAGACATGAGTCTGCCCTGACAGGCAAGCAAGCTTAGAGCTCAGTTTTTATGACCATGTATGCCTATTAGGGCTGAACGATTTTGGAAAATAATCTAATTGCGGTTTTATATCTTAATATTGTGATTTAATGTGATTATTTTTAAGTTTAATTTAATGTCTTTTTAAACATATCCAAACAACAAAATATACAAGATATACAAATTTTGTTTCATCGCTGTGCAGATCAGGTGCTAAAACAGCCGCTGCATCTCAACTCGGCGCAGAAAGGATTGCGTTCTGCCTACGATATATTTCAACCAAAACTGCGTTTTCATTTAGACTTTTCTCTGCATTAACCACAAGCAACAAAAATGGCCTCTAGATAAAGATGTTTGTAAACAAGGACTATTTAAAACAAGAACTTTAAATTTATTTATTTATTTTTTTATTAATCAGAATATTATTCAATAGAACAGCTTTTAATTGAGTTGGACATCAATCCTTGTTGAACATAAAGTGCAACCAACAAACCAGTCCTTGTATTAAACATATTGACCAGAACTTAATGCTATGGTGCGATTCCTGAAAGTTTCTGGTAAAACAGTTTGATTATACAAACTCTAAAACAAGTAATAAAATTAGATTATCTCACTGCTGCAACTGTCTATCCTTCCATGTGGAGCAAACCAACTTTAAACACATTACTGACACTAAAGGACGCGTCTGATTCACTAATTGTTACTTGCCTAAAATTGCAGACCTCTGCAATTTGGAAATTGCGTTTTTTTAAAATTAGCCATTATATTGAAAATGCGATTAATTGTGCAGCCCTAATACCTATGCGGTGTCACGCTATAAACTGCTCACCGGTGTGAAGTCTTCACATTGAAGTATTTCATGTGACACCGCGCTTGATACACTGAGCTGCTCCAAGGAGGCGGCCGCAAGGATGCGCGCCATCACCGATCCTCTCTCTATGCGCACTGACAGATGTGCGGTGGGTGCCTGCCGGAAAAGAAACGGCTCTACGTGCTCAACTAGCTAAGCTAATCAAACATTTTAGCATGTCTTTCGCCTGATTCGTTCTGCTAGGGGGAAAAAGTGTGCCAATTGTAGGAATTTTTCATAAGAAATGTAGACAACAGGTACGCTCGACTATGAAGGTAAAAGGTTTGCGGAGAGTCTGCGCGGCTCACAGTATGCTTACAGTACGCCCAAGTAAGTGGGAGCTGTAATATTGGTTGTACCAGCAAAGCACACCAAGAGCCGACTTTAACAACCGTGTTAGCAATGAGCTATATTATACACTGGGGTGTTAATAGCCCTCTGTTAAAACGAGTCGCTTTGAAGCCACCAGCTGTCATATTGGTACGCCCTATTTTCCCCCAGTAACTAGGGAATATGTGCGCTACAGCATCGGATAATGAGGATTTTCTCATGTTCAGGGGGGCTTAAAACTTTTAAAATGTCAAATGCCATACACTTTTATGTTATGTTCTAAAACTATGAAGTACTGAGAAGGTCATGTGCTAAAATATTTTGCATTTTATTTATTTATATATATAATATAAAAATATGAATAACATGTAAAATATTTCAGCACCTAATTTCCTAGTAGTTGATAGTGTTAGTACATCCACTGACTGTAGAATTACATGTGAAATGTTTTCACACAGCCAGAAAACTGCTTGTTGTTGCAACCAAATCCTATGGGGTTCTGTGAGAGTAGGGAGTAGCAAGATGGCGGCCAGTGACTTCAGTTTTTCGGCAAAATCAGCACTCCAGTGTATAATATAGCTCAGTGCATGTTAGTCTGTTAGTTCTTCTTCTGCTCTGAGACCTCAGCAGGACAAAAACAAGACAAAAGGCCAGGCTCCACCTAGTGGTCGGAGGCATGGACGCAACATGCATCACAGGAGCCTTCACACCAGTCCGGGAGCTGAATTTTGTAATGTCGTGTTTTTTTTAGTAATGCGCCAGGTTAGTGTCCAAATTTAGTGCGCCTTTTGGTTTAATGACAAGTTTTTCAACTGAAATGAATAGAAAGGGGAGCTATAAATATCTCTCACTGTTTTCTACCCTGGATCTGCTTGGGTATTCTGCCCCACAGCATGTCTGTGAAAACAATTGTCTCAACACTGACAAAGAGGGTTTGGTCCTTACAGCCGCCATTAACTAGCTTTACTTTATTAATTTGCTGCTGAATATTAATATGATACTAGTATCAATATTACCGATTTCAGTGTGTCATAAAGGAGTAAAAAGGTTTACCGCAACAAGAGGTATTTACCCGGTCCTGCCGCTGTCCCGACATAGAACAGCTCTGCTGAGCGTGCCTTCCCCGCCCCGTTTTGCAGTTCACAAAAAACAAACCAACCACCAGGCAGAGATTCTGTGCTTTAGAAAACAAGAGAGACATGCCCGGTTTTCATTAAATCACCTTACACAGCTCTCTCCTGAGAGGGAGGACAGAGTAGTTGGACTACACTGCCCTGTTTCTAACATAAGGCCAAAATAAACGTAACTTTTCTTATTTGGTTTATTGTTGGTAACACGTACTCAGGACCCGGGCTGCCTTACATGAATTCACTTCTAGTTTAGACATTGCAGTCTTGTAGACAGCTCGGGGGGCCGATCAGGTAGTGACACAGTGTACCGTAATGCTCCTAATATCCACTGAGCGGAGAGGCTTCATTGCTTACCAAAGTTGTACTTACACATTTTTACATTTTTGAGCGCATTGTACCGAATAAAATCGGTCAGTAAGCACAATGGTAATCATATATAAGACACACTATCAATAGTTGAAAAATTTTAAGGCTTTTTAAGTGCGCCTTATATTCTGACAACACGGTAGTTAACTTTTGAGGTTTTTTTTTTTATTTTAATTTTATTTTACTTATTTTTTTCCATTCTTACCTTTCCTGTTTTAAAGGTAAAATATGCTCAGCATTTTGCAGCACATAAGATGAGCATAATAGCTCCATTTAAATAAATGTGCTTAGTTAGTCCCGAGCATTGTGTTAATTGCTTTTTAATGGTGCTATTAAAGGAAGGCAGTCCCTCACACCCTTGCCCACCTGTACAGATGATAACTATAGGTTAGATATGGTGCGATTGATCGAAGCACAGTTTTAATCATGCTGTTGATTAAATGTCAGGAAGAAGCCAGTTTTATTCTGCATGCAATCAACCAGTCATGTATTTCGCTTAACCCCCAATGTGTTCTCCCACAAACCAATTTTTCTTTTTTAGAACTACAATCGTATCTCACCTCTATTTATGGAAAGCTTAAGCATTTTTCTGTGTATGAAAGTTTTTCTGGCTGTCCAAGCAGTATGCGGTGAAAAACTTAGGAGTGGAGGCACAATTCAACCCAGTGGGAGGATTCATATTTTAAAAAGAACCCGTTAAATTTTCAGTCCATGCACTCTTATGCGATCCGGCGTTGCAGCGGCAGCAGCAGCAGAACTTGCCAGCCCCAGTCCAGATTAGATAAGCAGGAAGTGCTGAATCTGTTCTCTCCATACCTCCCTTTTGGTACACTGAGGCAGTAAAAGTCAGTCGCTCAGTTTTTAGAAGTGCTGAGGGAAGCATAATTGAATAACTGTGCTGATTATTGATATCGTGCAAACACACAATCTTCTAATTGTACCAGGCTACATATTGAAGTGCCAGAGAAAAAAAGCAGAGTAAAAGACTTGAAGAGAATATTTTTCTTTATATTAAAAAAGGAAATCTGGCTCTTGCTTTGAAACATGAAGTGTTTAAATGTGAGACATTATTCTCTGCGTAACTTGCGCTTATCCCTTTAGAATAGCCAAAAATGTTCATCGTAACTGATAATATAAGTATTTTTTTTTTCTTCTCCTGAATATAACTTTTGTCAGTCTTTATGAACCACAACCTACTTTCAGTTCGATGATCCAGTTTCAAAAGATGTCTCTAAAACCGACACACTACAGTTTGAGCATTCTCCATCTGTGTTACTTCGCTCATACACTCATGCTTAAACGCCTCTCCTGCCCCCAGCCCTTGTGCCAGCGGGCCTCCGTTCGTCTCGGTGTGCGGTTCCAGCAGTCCCATGCAGCCACTCGTACGGCAGATGAAGACGGCTCCTGGACCGGACAGGAGAGCCTGGCTGAGGACGACCCAGAAATGTGGGCTCTGCTGCAGAAGGAGAAGGACAGACAGTGTCGTGGTTTGGAGCTTATTGCCTCTGAGGTATTTAAAACTCAACAGCGAGAGTTAAATAAATTGTTTTCAAGTTAAGATTATTGTATTGCAGTCTTTGAAATGTATGGAGATGTTTTATTATTTATTTATTATAAGTCTGAGTGAGAATGAGGAAAAAGGAAAATTGTTTGACTTTCTGCACTTTTTTCCATGTTATCTAGAAGATAAAAAGCTGAATTTTTAATAAATAAGGGATTTTACAGTGATTTATATTTAGATCATTTCCTTTGCCACATGAAAACTTTTGTTCAACTTATTGTTTCAGGTTTTGAGTTACTGACAGATTCCACACTCGTGTCAAATTGTAGAAAAAAAGGATAATTTCACTAGTTATTTTACCCTGTTGACTGCCTCACAAACAATACGAATTGATCAATGATCACAAATTTAAAGATTATTGTGGTAACTGTAGGATAATCCTATCCAGATTTTACAATCCTTGCTATTCTATATTTTATAATTACCATCCTATTCATTGATAGTTTAAAAAAACAAGTCAATGAAATTATTATTTTTACACATTATATTTTTTTATATATATATATATATATATATATATATATATATATATATATATATATATATATATATATATATATATATATATATATATATATATATATATATATATATATATATATATAAAAAAATTATTTAGAAGGGACCTGGTTCCTTGATTTGGTTGACATATGGATAATAATACCCAACTATTCAATGTATTGTGCTCAACTTTCCAGAATATTATACAAACTAATGTAAACATTCTTAACTTTTAGTCTTGAAGTTTTGAAATGGAAAATCTGTAGGAATTCTGTGTAACAGAACAGCTTTATAGTTTTAACAAAAGTAACACTGGAAGAAACAGGACAAAGTTCTTAAAGCTGATTTATCCAACTCCTCACAACAAAATGTGTAACCACCGGTTGGTTTAGCTGTTTTATCTTGTAGATTAGAAATCATAGATATGATAAATGATGGGAATAACATTCTGAAAATATAAAAAAAACAAGTGTGAAAAATGTTATTGACATAAATCTTCAACCTCCTATTTTCCACCATCTATTTTGATTTTAGTTTGACCTGATATATTTGATATGTGACACATTTTAGCTTTTAAAATATGACGGGCAGTCAGATTTTGGGTTTGGCTTTTTGGTTCCTTTTTAACCAACCCTTTTCATTTGTATTTGCACTATTTTTCCTACTTGGACCAACATCCATCCATCCATCCATCCATCCATCCATCCATCCATCGTCTAACACGTCTATCCCTTATGGGATCGCGAGGGGTGCTCTCCAGTTGTCAACAGGTGGGGTACACCCTGGACAGGTCGCCAGTCTATAGGCCTACTTGGCCCAATATGATCTTTTTAAACCATGTGAAACCACCTTGAAATAATGGAAAAGATTTCATAAATTCTACCAACTGGTATTTTATACTTTTTTTTTTTTTTTTTTTTTTTTAGTTTATTCTGCCAAAACAGAACACTTTGCGTTAAAAAAACAAGTCCTACTCAATTAAGACACCAATGACTAGAGCAATGCTTATCAAAATTATTTTGAGAAACAAATCCTGACATTTTTGAATCCTGGCATTTTTTTCTTTTATATCTATTGTTTCCACTCCTTCCTAAAACTTCAAAGATTGATAATACTGTGGTCTTGTTTCTAAAAGATTCAGTGATAAGACTTTTCTAACAAACGCCTCACAAGAAGAAATGTATGTTGGGCATTTATTGTTAAGCTGTACAGTTATTACAGTAATTGCAATTTATTCCATTAAAAAAGGCATAGAGGAGTCTTGATTTACTGTTAAAAAAAAAAAATATCTGTGGGAAAAGGGAATTTTCTTAGTTTCTATTCCAGAGCCCTACGTTGTGAAATGGAGAATTTTACTATTCAGAAGTGCAGACAGCGTTTTATCTTCTGTTGTTCTTTCTCTCTCCCCGTGTATCTTCTTTGCCACAGTAGTTGTTCAGTGGAGTAAATCAGCTTCTTCTCAGCACAAAGCCTGACCGCTCTAGTGTGAGATAAAGCTGATATCTTCATCCCGCTTCCGCCTTAACTCGCTCTGCACGCCTCATCACAGTAACAGTCAGGCAGACACACCTTGAATGCAAAGACGTACATTTTAACACACGTGACCAACCCACCCACTCAACGCACATACCTCAAAGTGCTGTGAAGCAAATACTTTTCCTTTTCTAATATATGCACATTTATTGGCATGGCAGATGGATGCAACAGAAAGCTGTTACTGGAGTTGTTATCTTCCTTGATATCCTCTTTGCTCCTTTGAGAAGGATTACCTTCACCACTCACACATAACACACCACCACCATCCAATCAAAACAGAGGGTGGGGAACAAATGTGTCCGTTTTTGCCATGATACACTGCATAGCTCTGTGCTGTGTTTTCACACAAGACCTCCAAACTGTACCATTGTACCGTCACAATATATTAAAATTTCCTGTACATTTGTTTTGAGCCCCATGGAGTTGTGCATTAATTTTGACTCAATGCCTTTTTATGCATTTACAGTTGCAGGTCTTATGGGCAGGACCAGCTTTGCAGATGTAAAGGCATCTGCAACCAACTCCTCACAACAAATGAGGACATCCTCTGTCCTCATTTGCAAAATAGTTAACTTGGTCAGAATGGATGTCAAGTATCGTTGCAAAGCAACTTCCAACTCTTGCCATAGGTTCACAAATGAATTTAGGTCTAGACTTGGACTGGGCCATTTTAGCACAGCAATAACCTCTCACTCAATTGAAGCTTTTAGTCATGTTTTGGACCGTTGTCCTGTGAGAAGCTCAAGCTCCACCCTAGTCTCAGGTCTTTGCATGTATTTTTGCATCAACTCTGACAAAGTCTCCTGTCCCTACTCTAAAAAAAAGCCTCCCCTCATCATGATGCTACCTTCACCATGGGTTTAGAGTTTGTTCAGGGTTATGTAGTTTTTTTTCTTTTTCTTTTTTTTTGGCAGTGTTTAAGATGTAGGCATCAAATTTCAAGTTTAGCTTATCAGAGTTTCTTCCATTTTTGCTCTGTCCCCTAAAAGACGTACGGTAAGCCACATCTTATGGCTTTCTTTAAAGATTGTGAAGGCCTTCACAGTTCAGTTATCTTTATACTGACATTAAACAACACACAAACACAACTTGTAAAAATCTATTGGACTGGATTTTTTTGATAAAAGCAAAGGAGACTGAATACAAAACACACTTGTTCAACTCACTGACACTTGTATTTCCAAAAAATTAGACCAGTCTTTTACAATTAGGTACCACTTTGATTTCATTCATCAATTAAAACCTTTATAAAATACATTGTTTGTGCTTACAATATGTCAATTTGTGACAAAAGGTAAAGGGATTAGGGGTAAATACTTTTGCCAAAGCACTGTATTAAAGACCAGCTTATTAATATAGTCTAGTTATGTTGCAGGGGATAAACTGGAAAACTTTTAAATGTCAGGGCATATGATGTTTACTCAGAGATGAGTTTAGTTTTGTATTACATCAATTGACTGGACAAATATATAACATGGTAAATGTAAGTTGCCTGTTCAGGAGCTAAGTTTTGTCATTCTGCTTTTCGTTCAGTTTTATTATTCATTAACTACAGATTTAAATTTGACCTACTTTAGTTAAGTGGGGCAATTAATTTATAGGTTAAAGAAATAACCTGATATCGGTCATGTTTTGGTGAGGAGTCCATCCTTTAAGTTGTGAAAGGGACACTTAGGAGAACCCCTTTTTATACGGGTGTTTATGTTTTGCTAGGATAAAACAGCATTCATCCTGCTGTATTTCATGAAATTTGAATTGCATGTTGGGCCTTAGGAAAAGGATAACGGCTTAGGTTATTAATATCGGGAATATTATCATTAAACCTAAAGGTGCAGTGTTTATGCCTTGCCACAGCTTTGTTCCTGTTTCCCAGCTGAACATACTGACAGCACTTTTTGCTATGAAGCTGCATTCCAAAATGGAAAAAATAGGCCACACAAATATACCTCGGCATGCGCACCAACGTTTATCACATTATCTTGTGTCCTCCAGCAGCGATAAACACTGAAGTGTAGAGTGTTAGTCTATGGACGTCCACAGGTTCAATACTGTAACGATTGCTTCTAGCCAAAGGGGGATTTCTCACTATCACTTAACAGACTTTAATTTGCCATCCTTGTCCCTTCTATCCTCTCATGTCATTGATCTGAGTGTGTGTTTGTCTGTGTGTGTTGTCATCGCAGAACTTCTGCAGCCGTGCAGCTCTGGAAGCTCAGGGCTCATGTCTGAACAACAAATATTCTGAAGGCTACCCAGGGAGAAGGTGAGTGTTTATTCTGCTACACCCCAGCTTATTAACAGCGCTGATATTCTGAGCTTGGGGACATTTGCTGCAGATCTACAAAAAATGAAGCAATACATGCACACATGCTGATTTATACTGGGTTTTTCCTGTTGTATACCCTGATCATGTTACTAATCCACAGCCCTAAGGTTGCTGAAGAAGATTCCTGAGGGGAACATTGGGTATATTTACAGTCACCGCTCTAATTGAGTGTTCATTTATTTTAATGTGGGGATTTTTTTTTTCCTTTTTATCATTCTGCTTGAATAATTCACACATCATCAAAATGAAAGTTTGAATGCTGTGAAAGACTCATCGTTTAAAGTCTTAAATACGACCCTCATGAATATCCCTCCTACGGCGTGTGTTGGTAGTTTTGACCTCACATTCGACCCTCTGCTGTTTTACACTTTAGCGTAATGAAACGAAAGATAATCTGATTCATTTTAAAGGTTTGCACTCTAGCCATCGGTTGCTTTTTCATTTCCAATTCCACTGAAACATTTTCAATAATTTCAGCCTGAAATGCCCTCAGTTTGTTGTAGCACATGTGGGTCAATGGTGGTGGAGGATCTTTTTTTTTTTTTTTTTTTTTTTTTTTTTTTTTTTTTTTTTTACTAATGATCCTGCTTCTGACTAATGCTTTAAAGTAATGAAGCATTTCAATGACATGGACGTTGCTCTTTTTTCTAACATTTTAGATGACAATGAGAAATGGGTTCAATTGAAATGATTAGTACAACAAAAGAGTTTGCAAATAAATATTCTCTTTTCTCTGTTATCGGTTTTGCTGGGTGTTCAGTGCACGGTTTACCTGCAACGTTCTCTTGATTGCTTACTGCATACACCAGCCATTTTAATTAGGGCTGAACAATTATTCACATTTGCAATATAATTGCAATTTTAAAAGACTCAATTTCCAAATCACAGAGGTCTGCAATTTTTGGCTATGTAACAATTAATGCATAAGACACATCCCTTAGGTGTCGCTAATGTGTTTAAAGTGGGTTTGCCTCCACATGGAAGTGAAGAGTGTTGCAGCTGTGAGATAATCTAATTTTAATATTTGTTTTATTTGTTTTAATATTTTTTACTAGAAATTTTTAGGAATCTCACCATAACATTAAGTAGCGGTCAAACAGTTTATTACATAGATGTTTGTTTCATTTTATGTTCAGCAAAGATAGATGTCCAATTCAACAAGCTATTCTCTTAAATAAGAATATTCTGATTAATAAATAGTTTTTTGCTTAAAATAGTTCTTGTTTACAAACATCCTCTACAGGCCATTTTTGTTGCTTGTGGTCCAAATTAAATTGCAATTGCCATTATGGTTTAAATAAATCACATTATTGATCTTTGGCAAAATTGTACAGCCCTAAATTTAATAAGCAAGAAAGCTATGGCAACCATCTTTGTGCTAACTGAGTTTGGTCGATACTGAATGTGATGAAGTGTTTTATTTATCAAGAGGTAATGATGATCGAAGTAAACCAACCAGACTGACCTATGATGAATTCATAAGGTGATAAGTGTTTTGTCTAATATGGCAATTTTCCATCATGCTTTCCTGACCTTTTAACCCTTCACAACATTATCTATATGGAACCCTAAAAGGGAAAATCATGTTTTTCAATAGTTTCTTTTTCTCACTTAAATCACTCAGTTGTGGTCTATATAAAGTGGAACCGAAATGCTTTGGTGTGAATTTCTCAATAAAATTGCGGGAGGAAAAAATTAAAATGGTGGATTTGCGACATTGGTTAGCTAGAAGTCCATGACCTTGTTTAGCAGTTCCACTGCAAATACTGTGATTGTTATTGTTCAAAAAAATTAAAGAAAATAGAGAGAACTGAACAGCTTGAAGAATATGACCCAAACAGAATATAAAGATATCTACGCAGTCCCAGGGCGCACTCAATTAAAATTTTCTGCACTCCTAGAGACTCCCGAGTATAGAACAAAATATATTTAAGGGCTGAGAAAGTGGATTTTGCATCATATGTTTCCTTTTAATCCCTCCTGAGTTGTTTGAATTTCCAGTGCCATTCAGAACCGTGCCTTTGATGCAAATTATGCATGCTGACTCCAAAAAAGCTTATTGCTCCTAAAACTACTGGTTCCAAAAGAAAAATAATTAAACCAAGAGGTTCATTACCAAATAATCGCCAGATATTGTCTGTTAATGTTAACTTTAAGTTTTACAACAGGAATACGTATTATTTGCAGCACAACATCTAAACTCTGTTATTCTTCCTGCTTCAATTAGCCGGGGAGACGTCCCTCACCTCACATGTCAGATTCAGAGTCTCTGCTACATTTAAAAAGTCTTAAATTCTTACATATATCGATTAATTCTGTCTATCATGAACTTTCATCAAGCTGGTTTATTGTAGTTTTTTGGGGGAATGAATCCAAATTTCAAAAGTTGATTTTACCATATCCACTACCAGCTCCTTCATCGTTGGAGAGTTTATATTTGACAAAGTTTGTTTTGAGTACGGGAATTGCAACCTTGGCTAAAAATGTGATCAATCACTGTAATGATGCTTACTGTTTAATATGTGAAAGATGCCGAAGTTAGGTAATCGAGAGACAAAAGCAATGAATTTATCTGCCAGAGCTGAAAAACAAAGTGGGCAAAGTTTTTTTTTTTTTTTTATTATTCAGTGATGTTGGTCTTTAAATAATAAAAGTATTTGAGTCTTGATTTTAATATGCTAAAACTTACAGAAACCCAGTAGATCCTATAACAACTATTAAAGTCTAAACATCAGGAAAATGGGTCAAACTTTATGGGAATGTGCAGCTGTAGCAAATTTCAAATGAGTTTTCAAAAGTCAGATATCCTGTGGCAGGACAAAAAAAAAAGCGACCCTCAGGAAATTAAACAAAGAAATCCTAAATTACAACAGTTAAAACTGTGATTCTGTCAGTCTTCAACCTATAACATAGGTAAGGTCTTTGAAAAACAGTGAAAAAGTAACTGTGTTTTCATCATAGGTCACCTTCCACATGGGATCTTTTTCACAGTGGTTACGCCCTGAAACAGGATTTAAATGTTTGTTGCCTCCACAGGGCGAAGCAAATGACTCTGGGATGCTCAAACTTTAGCAACATCAAGGCTAAATCAAACTTATTAAGGAAGGGTGCTTATTTTTTTAATTAATGCATTGTTTTCTTACCTCTCATCTCTGGCCTCAGGTATTATGGTGGAGCTGAGGTGGTTGATCAAATCGAGCTTCTGTGTCAGAAGCGAGCTTTGGAGACCTTTGACCTAGACCCAGAAAAGTGGGGCGTCAACGTCCAGCCATACTCTGGTTCCCCCGCCAACTTTGCTGTCTACACGGCTGTACTCAACCCCCATGACCGCATCATGGGCCTGGACCTGCCCGATGGAGGACAGTCAGTATTCTCTGCTTCTTTCTATTTTGTTCTCTCCCCTTTGGTGCTTTTCTTGTTGTTATTCTCTTACTTTTCAAAGCTGCCCTAGTTTCTTTGTTGGTCAAAACCAGTGTGTCACTTTGAGGCTTGAATAATCAACACCATGGTTTATTCCTTCTTTTCATTTTTACTTTCTATTATTAAAATGTATTTATTGTTAATGCATAAAGTTGTCAGTCACACATTAAACATCAGTCTTTTTGTCTCTCCAGTCTAACCCATGGCTACATGTCAGATGTGAAGAGGATCTCTGCAACGTCAATCTACTTTGAGTCCATGCCTTACAAGTTAAATGTAAGCAGATGCCTGTAGCATACATTTGAAAACGCGACCAAAAAGCCAATGAAGATATGCTAAGAAACACAATGTAGTGTAGCTAAACCTTTAAAATGTTCATGTGAAATTTAGCTTCCACATAAAACATTTCAGAACACATTTTTGATGTTTCCAATTGAACATTTTAAAAAATCTTAAAGTTGGTCATTCAGGGACCATTTCTGTATAAGAATCCCATCAAAGTAGCATAATTGTGCTGCTCTCTCTGTAAATTTTCAGTTTTCTGAAGTCCTTTCACTTACTGCCATACTGAAGTTATGAGAAATTGTCAGTAGCACTTCAATGCTTTAGAAACACTACATATGTTCAAAGTTTTGCTTTTATATAAGCATAAACAACTTCTGTTTCTGGAGGAAATAGACAACAGAGAGGCTGATACTGCACAATCAAGCCAAGAGATGTTAGGACCGTCTTTAAGCCCCGTCAGTCCTTCTCAGTCCAGTTCTTGCATCTTAACAAATATATAATTGGATTTCTGTAATTGCAAAGGAAATTCTCCTATATTTCCAATGCAGGCCCTTAAACATATGTATGTACGTGATTGTGAATTACAATGGACTAAAGTTGTGCAGCCATTTACTAAAAACTAATTGCTACAGACAAAAAAAGTATTCATCAAACAAATGTGTCACAACAAAGTGGACGTTATTATACCTTTTTGGTTAGCTGTGCCCACCACTTCTCATTAGTGAATTGTGGAGATGATTAATTTAAAAAATGCTGATATCTCATGTATAATTTCACCTTATTGTACAAGACTTGAAAGTAAACTGCATTTCCATTGTTTATTCGGGCTCGGACCATCTGACAGAGATTAGGACCGCTGATTAAACCAAAATCACTCTTACGCAATCTCCTGCTGACAGGTTTTATTTATTGGAATCAATAATCACATATCCTTACAACAGACATGGGATAATAGAAAACGACTTTAAATCATCCGTGTTCAAACCACATTATGAAATTATGAAATTAGCAGAAATTATGAAATTAGCAGAATTTGCAAAAGAAATAAAACCCATAATGGTGAAGGATCACAATAACTAAAACCTACTGCTGAGATCTGGGACAAGCCAACATATACATGCCTCTAAATTGTTGCTTTTGACTATGTCCAGACATTTGACAGTGTTGTGGCAAAACAGCATTTTCCTGCCATGCACAATGATCATAATATAATTTACGAACAGTTATTAAACTATAAAATACTAACATCCATTAGTAATTTCAAGAGTATCATCAAAAATGCTATGAGGGAGGAATGTGTTTTTTACTCAGAGCTCAGTCTGATTGAATAGCCATGCTATTCTGTTTTATTGTGTTATGTATTGTACATTTGTTGAATATAGTTCGGATTTGTTTAGGGTGATAACTATGCCAGGCCTCCCTTGTAAAATAGATTCCAGGTCTTACTTGGACTTCTTGGTTAAATAAAGATATAAATAAAAAAAAATAATTGACTGGATGGTCCTGTCAAAAACTAGCCAGTCACAGAATCCAGCAAATTCAGTTATTTTCCATTTATCATTTGGAAAAGTAGGTATAAATTTATATTTATCTTTTCCTCTTTGAGGAAGTTTGGTGTTTTCTGACAACCACTTTATCAGCAGAAGTACTAAATAGTAATGTGGTGTTACTCTATTGGCATAAAGGCTTCAGTCTAGCAGCAGCTCTGCTGCATTGCTGCCCCCAGTCGATCATGGGTCGCAGAAATTGAGCACTGTTCTTACGTTTAAAATACAAACCTGCCAGCATACCTTGTAGGTTTTTTAGATTTACGCACATCATAGATTTACCTGCATTCGGCTAGTGGAGGGAGAGCCAATGTTGACCGTAATGCCATAATATTAGTGGTCTAACACGTCCTGCTCATGAGAAGAAACAAAAGGATGTTTTTGTCTTTACAAAAAACTAAGCCATAACCATTTTTTTCAGAAATAGAAAAAAAGCTTTGGAAATCTCAACCTGTTTTACAAAATCTCCATCCAGTCTGGAATGATTCACTTTAGGTTTGATCAGTCTTTGTTCTAGTGAAGATCATTCAGTCCCGGCTTATAAACATAGTGGAATAACCCTTTTATTTCGCATCAAAACTGCTTCCCTTCTTACTTCAGAACAGGTTCCAGCTTAAACCACACACCTTCATATCTGTTTTTAATAAGAGCTCACACATGGCTCACAAGACTCAATCACAAAGTGACCGCAGCTGGATAGCACTTTGTGAGACAGACTTTGTTTCAACACATCAAGGCACTTTAATGTCACAGAATCTCCTGGCACACGGTGCAATAATTGCTCAACGGATGAATAAAAAGTAACCAACACACAGCTGCCCATCACAATGTACATTTTACTCACAGAGAGATCCATTTAATGTATGCGGACAGTTAGTTTTGTCAAACTGAAACCTGTGGAGGATCTTAACGGTTGCACTGACCTGGAGTCACCACTCGCTTTTGGCCAGATTGAGTCATTAATGACTTAAGTTGATATCATGGTTTATCATGTGGGCTGGAATTATTCATTTTTTTTTACCTATATTTAATATTTTTTTAAACAGGTAAACTGAGTAGAATAAAAAAATGGAAGCATCCTGTATTGTCCCTCAGTGGGGAAATCACAGCATAGAAGCAGCAAAGTTAAAGCGGTAAACGGTAAAGTGTGGGAATGAGAAGATGGCTCTTTCTAATGTAATTTCATTGGCTATTTACTTTAATGAATAAATGGTGAGAATATAGTATATTATTGTAGAAATCCTGCATTTAGTCCGATGACCCAAAACTTTTTTGTGTAGCGACTCTGTGTATAACTCAGGAAAATTGAAACCCAGCAGATATTTGTTGGCAGTTTTTTTTTTTTTTCTCTTCCTGAAAAGAAAAAGCCAGTATTTTCTGGGTAGGTATGGACAAAGATTTCCAGACTATATTCCCCTACATTCACAAAATCTCCAGCAATTCTTTTTTTTTTCCTGTTTTGTCCTGCTTCCCTCCTTTTGTAGCCTTCCTTCCTTCTTCCCTGGTGTCCTTCATTCCTTCATTGTGTCAATCCTTCCTCCATCCCATCTCTTTCTCCTCTATTTGCATCCTTCTTTGTTAGTCCTTCCTACCAACCAACCAACCGTTTTCTGACGTTATTTTTCCATTTCCTTTTTTTGGGGGGGTTTCTTATTCAAAGTCTTACCTGAGTTCTTTTACTGAGCCTTTGACTGTTCTACTTAAACTGAATCACCACTTTTTTGTTCTATTTTCTATCTGCATTTTATTCCTACTTGTTTTTATTCTGTTTTATTTTGCTATATCTTAATCATGTAAAGCACTTTGCATTGTCTTTGTACTGAATTGTGCTTTATAAATAAATTTGCCTTGCCTTGCCTTGCCAGGACAGAAATAACTGCTGTAAATCAATGGTAAACTTTAGTGTTTTACATTTTAAAACAAAGACATAAAGGTCTGGGAACTCTGGAGAGTTGAGTCTGGAAAACGGCTGAAATCTTTAGATAAAGTATGTGCAGGAGAAACCCTGTATTGATTCGCTGTTTTACTTGCATTATGATCCGTAGAAATCAGTGTCCCCCAAACCCAACAGGATTTATATACAGCAGATATGATTACTCCCCAGAATGTTTAATGTATGTTATACCTAGGGATCATGATTGTATGGTAGTGTCGGTAGCAACTGATGGATGGCGATGAGGGCCTGCTTGTCCAGACCTGCTGATGTATGGGCCGGCAGGACCCCTCTGCGCGAGAGATAATGGGAAATCGACATGCTGGCCAGCACCACTGGCTCTGTCCTCACAATGAGCAGGTTGATGGAGTGAGGAGGCCATCCATAGATGTGCTCTTGAGATGGGAGATTATTAGGTTGTCTAAATAAAGCTTTCTCTCCTCCTTTCTTCTTTTCTCTCTTTTTTTTTTTTCACCTCTCCTACTCCCGTGTTCTCTGTTGTGTCTGTCGTCCGCTATGTTTTTCTGCTTCATCCAGCTTGTCTCTCCTTCCCAAAGCTGGGAGGAGGGTTAGAAGGGTAAAACCGCGGATTCAGGATGCAGACAGACTGGTCAGTTCATGTCTCTCTCTTAGCTTCATGCTCAGAGTTACAGATTTACTACCGTGTTTCGTAAATTGCGCCGTTTATTGAAAAGGAGCGGGGAGAATCTTTAAAACCGGCCCGATCCGTTCAGCCTCATCACACCAGTTTAGCAGATCCCTGAAAGGCTGAATTAGGATAAGTAGGGGTGCATTACTGCAATTTCTCCATCTTCCTCCATGATATGATAGGTGTAAATGTCTCCCTTAGATACATCTCTTTCCCTTTTTTAAAAGTGCCCAAAGTACTTCAATTGCAGCTGCTTCAAATGAGCTTCAAATGAGGGAGAGGGAAAAAAAAAATCTCTCCTCCGTGTTGATATCCTCGCTCTTGCTCTTCAAATATCTGAACAATCTTTTCCCCCATTCTCTCATTTTCCCTGTTTTTTTCCCTTTGACCCTGACACTTCCCCATATATTCTTAAATTCTTCCTCCTCTTCCTTTTTTTTTGCTTCTTTCAATATTTCATTTGTCGCGACTCAACCTGCCTGTTTTTACACAGCCTGCATCGGGACTCATAGACTACGAGCAGATGGAGATGACAGCCAAGCTGTTCCGGCCCAAGCTCATCATCGCTGGCACCAGCGCCTACGCTCGCCTCATTGACTATGCCCGCATCAGGAAGGTGAACTCAGCTTCCAAACATTCAAACCCTACTTTCACTTTTACCTGTTTTTCTCCACTCCTCGCCTTGTTAAGGAGGTCAGAGCAGCTTTGTCCTTTTTTAATGTAAAAGTCAGTCAACCTTTTCATTAAAATGTCAAACCCACCCCGTCTACTGCTACCGTAGGTCGGACTTTCTTCCGGACACATTTTTACTAACCTCTGTTTAGCTGTAGAAATATTCTAGCTCTAAATCCACGATTGTTCACTTTTTTTTAGATCTGTTCAAACGTTTCAAAAACCGTCTGAATGCACACACAGATGCTTTCATCCTTTGTTGCCTCACTCTCAAAACTCACAGCAGCAACTTTTAAACACACACTTCACTGCCCTCTCTGATGGCGCACAAGGGGACCCTTTATCTGTTTTTGTTATACCAACCAACTAATTCACTTTATTCACTCCATGACTGGTTCCCTTTTGTGGCAGAGCTCCACTTTGGATGGCACCATCGGCTGGAGTGTCCCACCATTATGGAGCTGTTTTTTTTTATTAACCACTAGACGTTCACAAGCATGCTACCTTCATTTTCTTCCAACGTTGGGCTTCCTACACTACTGCAAAGCTCTTTTTTACCTGTTTTTTTTTTTCTCCCCCATCTAACATACATCCAATGAGGGGAAGAGACCGTTACTGTAACTCATAATAACTGCAACGCACTTTGCTGTTCTGATCCCACGCCAGAGATTCATTTACATTTTAGCAAGCTATTTATTGTTGGTGATCTTTTTCAATAAATGCTGGCAAGTGAAAGCATAGATTTATTGAACATTGCCTTCATATTTCAGGCCTCTTAAGGACTGCCAATGAGAGTGTAATTACACATCTTGAAATATCTCCCCTCTGAGAAGATGGGTAACGTCTGCAGATGTAGAGTTCGTTATCAAATCTTAATCGTGCAGGGAAAATGCAAGTGTAGCGGGGCTAAGACTGTGCTCTTTTTACCTTAACGTTCAACAATGCAGCTGAGTAAAAGTGCGTTTTACCCTTTGGTTATTTATAACATGCTAAGGTTAAATGTTAAAGCAATTTCTTTGTTTCAATATTGAATTTGTGTGTTTTTTCCCCCCATCCTTCTCCTGTCAGCTATGCACAGACATTAACGCGTACATGCTCGCTGACATGGCCCACATTAGTGGCCTGGTGGCAGGCAAGGCAGTCCCTTCACCATTCGAGCACGCTGACCTGGTCACTTCCACCACACACAAGTCCCTCAGAGGATCCAGGTGAGGACGCTCATTGTTCCGTACAGTTCCTCGCAAATGTATTTATACTCCTAGAACCTCTTATGCTTTGTATTTTCTCATGTTACAGACACAAACCTCAATGTTTTTTAATGTAATAGACCAGCACAAAGTAACATACAGTTGTGAAACTGAAGAAAAAGTTATGCTTAATTTTCGTAATTGCTTTTTTACAAATAAATCTGAAAAAAAGGTTGGAGCATTTATATTCAGCCCACTTCAATCATAATTTTATTCAATAACCTTTTAATTGCAATTTCAACTGTAAGTCTTTTTAGGGAAGTCTCTACCTCCTTCTTTTTTGCAAAATCCCCAAAGCACATTAGAGGAACTTCTGTGAACATAAGATTTTAGGTCGTGCTGCAGATTTTCAATTTGATTTTGCCGCGGACTTTGACTAGGCCATTTTAACATAAGAATAAGGTGATCTACTTGTGGCTGTATATTTCTACTGAAGAGGGTGAACCCCCAACCTTCTCCCAGGTCTTTTGCTGCAGCTAATAGGTTTTCTTCCAAGATTACTTTTTATTTTGCTTCATCCATCTTCTCTGAAGATTAGCATCTCCACAACATGATGCGTCAACCATGCTGTTTCATTGAGAGTAGGGCTGAACGATTTTGTAAAATAATCTAATTGCGATTTTTTTTTTTTTCTTAATATTGCGATTTAATCCGATTTTTTTTAATTTTTTAATTTTATTTATTTATTTATTTTTCCCCAGTTTCATTTATCATGTCTTTTTAAACATATACAAACAATAAATCAACTTGTTTCCTCACTGTGCAAATTAATTGCTAAAAGACCCACAGCATCTAAACTCGGTGCAGAAATTATTGTGTTCTGCCTACGATATATTTCAACCAAAATTGCAATTTTGACTTTTCTCTGCATTAACCACAAGCAACAAAAATGGCTTCTAAATAAAGATGTTTGTAAACAAGGACTATTTGAAACAAGAACTTTTAATGTTTCTATTAATCAGAATATTATTCAAGAGAATAGCTTAGTAGATTTGGACATCAATCCTTGTTGAACATAAAGTGCAACCAACAAGCAAGTCTATGTATTAAACTGATTGACCAGAACTTAATGCCATGTATGATTATATAAACTCTAATACAAGTAATAAAATTAGATTATCTCACTGCTGCAACTGTCTTCCCTTCCATGTGGAGGCAAACCCACTTTAAACATTTTACCAACACCTAATGGACGTGTCCAATTCACTAATTGTTACATAGCCAAAAATTGCAGACTCTGTGATTTGGAAATTGCATTTTTTTTAAATCGTGATTATATTGAAAATGTGATTAATTGTTCAGCCCTAATTGAGAGAATTGTGTTTTCAGGATGATGTGCATCATTTTGTGAAATAATAATAATAATAAGATAATAGACCAAAAAAACAACATTCGTGCCATAACAGGGTAGTGGAAGGAAAATGATGCATGGTTTAATTTATTTAAGTAAAATGGCAATAAAAATTGCCATTTGGTGTGTTAACTTCGCAAAATGAAAAAAAAAAAAATATCAAAGTTCGTGAGTACTTTTTGTAAGGCACTGTAGAAAGTAAATGCATCATTAAAGCAGGATTATCACAGATTATTTCAGTTGTAAATTTTTTATTGTAAAAAAAATGTTTCATTGGGGAATGATTTTATGTCGTGTCTAGGGCCGGCCTTATCTTTTACCGTAAGGGCGTCCGCTCGGTGGACAAGAAGGGGAGGGAAATCGCGTACAACCTGGAAGACAAAGTCAACTTTGCAGTGTTCCCGTCCCTGCAGGGTGGACCTCACAACCACGCCATCGCTGGAGTAGCTGTGGCTCTCAAACAGGTCAGTAAGTTCAGCAGCAATGTGGACAGAAAAAAAAAAGTTCTGATTTATTTGGACAACTCACTCAGCCTTCTCTGGTGTTTACCAGCAACAGTAAATATGAATCCTGTTGGGTTGTGATTTTACAAAGTGATTCAGTAACATTTTCTGTTTTTTATCTACTCCCAGTTTGTTCATTAACAGTATGGACTGTAATGCTGGTGAACAGAACAAAAAATCAGGCTTTGATGCTGCATATTTTTCAAACACATAAGGCTAAACCTACTGTTTTTCTATTGTTTTTCTGTCCAGGCTCAGTCTCCTATGTTCAGGGAGTATATTGCCCAGGTACTAAAGAATGCAAAGGCCATGGCTGCAGCTCTCCTCAGCAAAGGCTACACCCTGGTATCAGGTAATCATACATGTTTTACAATTGGCTTTTTTTTTTAACCTACAAACAAGACATGGATTCATCTAACAGCCCTGAAACAAACTCATGAGAACCCCCCCTGTCACATAGATGCAAATTACACAGCAGGAGGAAAAAAAACAAAGGTGCATTTAAATTCATGATGTGCAAATGGACTAATGCCAATACAGCTGCCTTGTCAGTCAGGAAAATAACATCTGATGAACGTGTTCGTCTTTGAGATTGCTAGCAAATGCTTGACTCTTGTTTAGCATTTAATATGCTGGCCTCAGCTCCTTTTTGATCTATGGCCCTAAGTTAATACCTTTAAAAAATAGTCCTGTTTTGTGCTTACACTGCAGCATGTAAATTGTTTTAGTAAAATGGCAAGAAAAAGATTTTCTGTTGCTAAAATAGAAATGCTATTCAGTTTGCCATAAGCTACCAGCTGGAAGTCCTGATACAAGTGTGGAACATGCAGATACTTTTAAACAACTGGGGTCTACTCTGTCATTGCCTTACCGTACTGCTATGACTACCAAAATGAGAAAAGTTTGTTTTGGTTAAATTAAATGATCAAATGCAATAAAAATAAAAGGTTTGTACTCAGGGGTTGTTCTAGACAGGGACCAGTTCCCCTGTAGAAATAGCCCTGGCCCTTGTTATAGCCCCTGTACTAAAGACATAACATTAAATACACTTCTTACAATTATATGCACTGGCGAAGAAACCATAACTGATTGGTCACTTTGACCAATTAAATGTTTTACCTGTACAGTTTTATTCTAACAAGGATTGGCTTCAGCCTTTATTGAGCTGGGATCACAGTTTTCATCGGCTAGATCAGGCGTCTGAAACCTGCAGTGCCAGAACCACAAGTGGCTCACTTAATATTCTTAAAGAATTAAATGTTGCCGTTTTATTGTTTTATTCTTTTGTTATGTGCCCCTATGAAAAAACACTGGCCCCACCTTGGCCCCCCTGGTAAAGTTGGTGTAGATAAAAGGTTGTACTGTTAAGTTGTAAGGATTAAATAGTTGTCGTGTTTCCATCAATGTTTATTTTTCATTTGCATTTTGAAAGATTGCATTAGAAAAAGTTGAACATGCCAAATTTCAAAATAATTTCCTGTAATTTTTTTATTTTTTTATTTTTTTGCTTTTCTGAAAGAATGTTGATTTGTAAGACGGGAATTGGAAACACATTAGCCGAATAAGTCTTGATGTAGCTGTCTCACATGACTGGTCAAGATCTTCCTGGATATTCCCATAACGTGCGTAGAATTGCATTTCTTTCTCTGCGTCTTCAGACATCATGTAACGTTGTAAATGCTAATTGACATGACAGAATAACTTGTCTGGTAGCAACAACTTCCTGAAAACCTCTCTGCCCTTTCTTTAGACATGCGGTCAATGCTAGATTGCAACCTCTGCTTCCTGTTTGTAACGTTGACGCCAAACGAAGTTACGCTTTGGGTAGCCTGGTTAATTCGCTCCGAACCAGTAGTTAGAAATATTTTTTTTTTCTTCTGTTTATGCAATAGAAAACTTCACTCAAATCTCACATAACAATTGGATGGAATCATAGCTTATGATGGTCTGCAGTAAACAGAGAGCCTTTTTCCAGTACATACGATCCAACAAGTTCATCTCATGTAGGGAAAGATGAAGCCTGCTAAAGTGTGGACCATTAAACATACTTTTTTTTTTTTTAGGAAACTAATCTCAGAATCACAATATTAACTCTTAAATCGAAACTGAGTGATTATATTAGAACTAGGTAACTTAATGATAAACCTTTTACTGGTTTACCAGTCAACCTGTTAATGATTAACTAAGAACAAAACATGTGAAATTTATTTAGTTAGAGCAAATTTCCAAAGGGACTTAAATGAACCTTCAGTTTGAATTAAGGTCCAACTTTATTAAAATATGTTGTTTTTGTGTCCCTGTCTCTGAAACTCTAACATTTTTTATTTTATTTATTTTTTTGCTTTGTTTTTAAATACCTATGAATTTATAGGGAATGTTTAAAGTGTAAAAAGCATAATGAAAACCAGGTTAGCTTGTTTCAGCTCTAACAACCCTTGATAAAACTGCTAAGTGCTTCCCTTTAGTTTGAAATCAAATTAGTCTCCACCAGATTTAGACCTCAGCAGGTGCACTTCCCACACTCCTACCTCTGGTGCTGGCAAAAGAGAATATCCTCACATAAATGTGTTGTTGGGCCTGAAAGGTCACCCTCAGACAGGGTGTAGGGCTTTCTTCTAGCACAGACCTCTGATTGTCTCTGTGAGCTCCTCACATCAGCTGCAGACATTCTAACTCACTTGTGCTTTTCCTTAAGACCTTTTCTAAATATTATATTTTAAATAATTTAATTTGCACCTCTTTGTTTTTAATCCTGTTTTAATTGATTTGTGTTTTAATGTTAAATCTCCCGTTGTAAAGCACTTTGTGATCAATTAATTTTGGTTGATTTTTAAAAATCAACCAAATTACTAACGGAAAGCCTGTATAGCTTTAATATAAAATAAAAATTAAGTTAGTGTTTAGAGACTGTTTAAAATACAAAATGTCCAAAGAGAAACATTGAAAGACTTTCAGAGAAGCCGGCGAACAAATTCCCAAAAACACTTCAAAGTTTTTTTTGTTTTTTTTTTGTTTACCTTTGGTACCAAAGAAAAGATTTAAAAAACAATAAATTGATTAAATATACTAATAAGGCATGGATTTAGGATATGATTAAAACAAAAAAACATAATGTAGCACAGACTATAATGTGACTGATGCAACCCTCAGGAAACGAGCTTGTTGCGTCTGGTTCGTATGCATCCACCTCCCTCTATACTTCCTCAACTTTAACCTAATTTGGTGAAAAAATACCTACATTTATTTTCATGGCACCCTTTAGATTTTTGTGATTAGTTAGATTTTTAAGTTTCCAGCCCTTCCCTTCACTCCCGGAGGCTCAGCGCACATCTGCAGGTTGATCTATGTGTTTACGATGTGTCTGGTGGGTGTGGACCCTGGGAAGATTAGCAGCAACAGAGGTTGGGAAAGCTATTCAGTATCCAATTATATAAACTATCCATTTCTCACTTTGATTAGATACGTTTCTCTGCAGACCGCATGCCAGTTGGGAACATTTCGCACCGTAACATCTGTCAGAAGTTTAGTACAAGTCGAGCATTAATTAAAACATCTGCAGCTCAGTGTTTGAAGCCTGCATTTAAAGGCGAAATGACGAAGAAAGCAAATGACTTAAAAGCATTTCTGAAAAGACATCCATCCATTTTCTATACCTGCTTATCCATGCAGGATCGTGGGGGGGCCGGTGCCCATCTCCAGCAGTCATTAGGCGAGAGGCGGCTTCATATTCCTATTTCTGAACAGAAGAAATTATTTTTTTTTTTTTTACATGCTGTCGTGGCTGGCGATGACACGTCGGATTAAAATGTTTCAGGAGGAACTGACAACCATCTGGTTCTGGTGGACCTGCGACCAAAAGGCATCGACGGAGCTCGGGCTGAAAGAGTTCTGGAGCTCGTGTCGATCACGGCCAATAAGAACACGTGCCCCGGAGACAAGAGTGCCCTGACCCCCGGGGGCCTCAGGCTGGGTAAGAATCAGGTTCTCCACATGGTAAAAAGGCTCGTCATGTCTCAGTCTATTTTGCTTTTTCTTTCTTAAATGAGACAGAGTTCAATCCTTTTTTCTTTTTCTTTTTTCATTAGTCTGGAAAGAATAAAAAAAATTAAAAAGTAGCAATAATATAGATGAGAGGTGCTGCTAATGTTTGTTTAATTAGTGTTTCTAATAATTTAAAAGAAGAAATCGTGGATTCTGACGAAACAGATGTGATGGCAGCAGCTACACGTGCGTCTTCCTGCGATGCCACGTTTTTTTTTTTTTTGTTTCGGCATCCACTCTTGCATTCATCAGCAGCTTTATGTCCCGCCTTAAACTAGAATACTGCAACGTGATTTACCCGAGCGGGGCAGGATGGATTCTCGTGTGAACGTACAAATACCGCGAGAATTCAGCTTGCTGGCAAGGTTACTTCTACTAATGAACTGTGCTGTTATTTCTTATTGATCCTATATATACTATATCCTATATAAAAATTTGAAGTGAACCTTCCACTTGCGAATTAAAGGAAGCAGCCTTTCATCTTTAATTTCTTTAATTAATAAATAAGCTCAGGAATTTAAGCTATTTTTGACTTGAATTGGTGCAAGCTATTAAATTCCTTTTTTTTTTTATTAGAATTTCAAATTTATCAGTCCGAATAATCCCCTAAAAAGCACTTTTAAAAATGTGCTCCCACATTAAAAAAAAGTGACATCTTCCTAGAAGGTCCCCTTTAAGGCAGAATCTTGCTGCTGCAGTGCAATGTTGTGCAGATATTAACTTTAGCTTTGAACTATTTTCACAGTGGCATCGCATCAGCTGTCAGAATTTGTGTTGTTTTGACACATTGACACAGTCTGCCAATTAATTGACAATTCAAAAAGGTTATTTTTCTTCAGACTCCATGTAACCTAGGGAAAAAAAAAGAAAGTACAATAGAAATTACAAAGCATGAAAGAAAATAATTGTGATCTGATTTTATTCTTGGTCTTAGGCGCTCCAGCTCTGACTTCCAGACAGTTCAAAGAAGACGACTTTGTGCAGGTTGTCGAGTTTATGGATGAGGGTTTCAAGATCGCTTTGGATGTCAAGAAAAAGACAGGTAAGCCTATTTAAAAGGAGGTAAATAATCTGCTGTGAACATATTTATGTGTTAGCTGTCAGTGAGTTAAATACAGAAAGCTGGATAGGAGACTAAAACTTCCAGCAGGTGGTATAACAGAAGGATGAAAAACTCTAAATAATTGCATATAACAGTTTTTTTTTGTTTTGTTTTTTTTTACTTATGTAGCAAAGCTCCAGGACTTCAAGAACTTCCTCCTCCAGGACCCGGAGACGGTGGCTCGCATTGCAGATCTGCGGCACCGGGTGGAGGCTTTTGCCAGGCCGTTCCCCATGCCTGGCTTCTACGACCATTAGGCGGAGTCACAGGTCTGTAACAGCCAGGTGGCAGACAGCTGGCTGGGCAGAAGTGTGCTCGGAGAAAATGGAAAAATGTCATGGTAGTGAAATGTGGATGGTGCCTGAGAATTAGGATGGCGTTAGTTCATTTTTTTTCTTTTTTCATTTTTGGAGTCAGACCTGCGAAGAGACTTTTTTTTTTTTCATACTTCTTTGCTGCCATTCATTGATCTATTCTTGAAAAACCAGGCTTCAGTTTGAAGGAAATTCAAAAAGGAAAAAAAAAAAAAAGAGAAACATGACAGATTTTTGCATCGCAGAACAAGCTTCTGTCTGTGGCGTGTGAGATTATTCTCAGCTGTCTTCACACCGTTTATTTAATGCAAGTGTGAAGAAAAGAAAAACTCGTCAAATCAAAGAAACACAAACGCTTGATTCAGTCTCTGACTTTATAAAAACTTAGTAACTTTAGGACACACTCAGTCTTAATTTTCTTAAAGGTTCCTGACCTGCTTCAGCGTTATCATATTTACAGTAAGAGTTGTTTGGGACAGCTCTGTGGCATCATTTTCCATTTAGGAACCAGGGATAGAGGAGTGGAGGAGTATTCTGTTAAAGTCTTAATTTCTCTCTGAAAAGATGCAATTCAATTAAAATATCACAATATTAAAAAAAAAATGCTATTAAAAATATTTTAAGCTTTTCTTTCTAATGCAAACCAACTCTAGAAAGAATTATCAGAAGAGATACAAAACATTATATTTTACCATGATATAGTTTATTAAAACAAAAGTAGAAACAGAACATTTTTCACTCACCTTTAGATAATATGGTTTGTGTTTACCTGACTGGTGATGATGTCACTTTCCTTTGACACTCCGTTTCTTTCAACATGTTGTAGATGTCAGGTTCGAATTGTCTTGTACTTACCTCTAAAAACAGTGTTATAAATGATCAAATTGAATAAATAGTATGTGTCAACTAATATTTCCGATCTTACAGTTTGTTTACAAAGAGTATATACTTTTCTATTCATGGTTTTTAAAAATGACTAATGCAGGATCTTTATCACGACAATATCGGGAGTGTTGGAAACAAAATTGCTTCTGTGTTATTTGACTCTTCTTTACAGCCATGTCTAATTTATGACTAGTTTTCATTGTGTTCTTTTATGCTCGAAACAGTCAAGAAATGTAGATTTAATAAAGCATATGTGAGTGTTTTGCAGTCTGGTTCAGAGTTTAGCACGGTTGTCATGGTCACTGCATCAGTGAGAAAACAAGATTTCTGTTTGAGAAGCCATCATAAAACGGCACAATCGAGAAATCCGTCTTAGCTCCGAGGTTTTTCTTACTTTGTACAAAGCACAATCTTCGAAGTAAACTGATTGCAAAACATTTTCTCATACAACAACTTTTGAGCTCAGCTTTTGTGGAAATATACCAGGACGTATTTTTGCTAACATGTTTATTCATCATCTGTTGGCCTGTGAATCCTCTAGGACACTGAAACCTTTCGAAACTTTGTTTTACACAATATTTTTTGTAATTTTATTAGCATAACACTAATAAAATTATCGTGCAAATACAAGAAATGTGGTGTGATTTATTTTAAACACAAAAATAGTTTGAATGGGCACTGGTTAATCTTTAATGTCATTTGAGTGTGGAGAAACTAAGCTACTACTAGACTTGAGACTAATTGGGTTATCTTATGTTTAGATTCCAAAAAAGTAAAAAAAAAAAACCAAAGCAACTGGACTTGTTTTCCGTAGTTGATGTTTCGCTTCCTCTCCAGGAAGCTTTCTCAATTCAAAAAGTCTGGAGTAATGTGGAGTAACAAGCTTTATACTACTGCCAAACAAAGCCCTTGTAATGGCTTAGATAACATGCATATTCAACAGAAACAGGTCCACCCCTTAGTAATGGGCGGTCGTTAAAGCCATTAAGCCAGCAGATTGGACCGAAACTGGTCCACTTCTCTGTAACGAGGAGTCGTTAGGGTTGTTATTGGCCTGGCTTAAAGTGGTGATGATTTGATCACTCGTATGAGGGTGAGAATTGAAGTGGTGATTGGCCGGAATTAATCCTATAGCTGTACTTACAGCTATAGTATAAAGCTTGTTACTCCACATTAGTCCAGACTTTTTGAATTGAGAAAGCTTCCTGGACAGGAAGCGAAACGTCTTCAACTACGAAAAACAAGTCCAGTTGCTTTGTTTTTTACTTTTTTTGGAATGACCATGACCTGGATGACTGAGAATCTTCACCAGCTTATGTTTAGATAAGAAATGCGTGTATCTGTCCTTTATTTGAGCAGATAAATAAAATTATCTGCCAATGGAATAAATATTTTGACCACTTGAAAAGGTACAAAAAGGTTTGAGTTGTTTGCTTTGTCGTAACTGACTGAAGTCTCTTGAATGCTGTAACACGTAAAATATACTGACTTAATAGTAAATGTGTTGCTGTATTATTTGAGTCCATATAATTGGGAGGAATTCTTCACCTGGGGGTGCACATTTGTTACCAGCACAGGAGCAACAAAGAGGAGCAGAGTGAGACAGATCCACACCCCCATCTCTAGCCAAGCCTGGGACCCTGATACGGACCACAAAGGCCCCCAATATGGCAGGTAGACAACAGCCCGCCTTGAAAGGACCAAGGTAGGGAAGGTACATTACCATCCCACCTGGTGAGCTAACCCTTGAAAGGCTAAGAGGAAAGTAAGTCCAGCATAGCTCCTGCAGCCCACAGCCAGGCCCGAATGGGGCCCACCCTTCCAGGGCGTCTTCAGTTTTGTAAAAGGCAATTTAAGGGGCATGCTCGTGGCGCAGTGGGTATTGCGACTCATATACGGAGGCCTTTAGTCCTCGACGCAGTTGACCGGGGTTTGCATCCGACCCGCGGTCCTTTGCCCCACGTCTCTCCCCCTCTTCCACCCTCTTCCTGTCAGCCTACTATCATAAAAAGTGAGCCACTAAAAAAAAAAAAAAAAAAAAAAATGTAAAAGGTCATTTAAGTTCTTCAAAGGTAAGGAAATCGCATATGAGCTAAGTGCTGTGATGTCATTACCAGTATGTGAGGGCTGTTGTCCTACATGGCTTAGATATTCCCCTGCTCCACTACATCTAAGTCCAGTGGTGACATTTCTGCGTATAACCATGTCATCAAGTTCTGCAGAGGCCTTTAATGATATCTTGATTTAAATCAGGTGTGCTGAAGTAGAGGCGTATGTTAAAGCCTACAGGATACTAACTCTCAAGGACTGGAGTAGGACACCACTGACCTACTAATTTTCAAATGTTTTGATATTGCTGCTTTTCTCTTAAATCAGGGGAATTCATGTTTGCATCCGACATGTTCTAATTATTGCTTCTGTACCTTGACCTTTCATGAGGTCAAGCGTAAGAACTCATCGTGGGGAGGAAAAGAGCTTCGGACTGGGCCGCTTCAGATGACCTTTAACTCGTGTCATTACGTGACGGAAACTCACATGGATGATTCTAGTCAAACTAGGGCCTACAGCCTTTCAAACAAGAACTAAAAAAACATAAGCCAGACAATTCTAGCTAACAGCTTCTGTTCAGAGCGTAGCCCGTGTTTACTTCCTGGTTCCTGAGCCAATCAGAGAGTTCCCAGGGTTCCCAAAACAGAGCGCAGCATTTGGTATTTTCTTGGCAAAACAGCAGCAGCCTGCAAACATGGAAACCAATAAGAGAAGTAGACCAGATATAGAACAGAACACAACATCATATACCTGTCCTGTGAAAGTAAAAGTTCAGAGGAGTTCACAGCTGCACCACTGAGGAAAGTTGTGTATGTGTTGTTCCAGTTTGAAACAGTAGGTGTCACTATTACTTATTCTTCCTTTAAAAGTTTGCCGTTACGCTATTGGATCTTATTTGCTCTAGGCAACAAATGCAGAGATGGCCAAAGGCCTCTTATCCATGTGGATGACCAACAAGTCATGCAATATGTGAAAGAGTAAATGGTGCTACTTGCAAGCGTGCACTCTTCTCTCCAAACATTTTCGTTAATTTCCTTGATTTGGGCTGTGCATATACGTCATGTCATGCAAAGAATTATGGGATTTCTTATAGCTTCTTAGTGCCGTTAAGGGACATTGCCATGTTCTTATGCTAAAGGAACCACGATAGAAACCGTACAGGCTCCTTTTCCGCTCTCCTTTACTAGCCGCACTATTCAGACAGCACTAATCATGGCAAACGCTGATGCACCTCTGCTTTGGCTGAAGAGTTCTTACGAATTAGATGTTTTTTTTTTTTTTTTTTGATCCAGCCCATGTCTGCTGCAGGGCTGATCTGCTGCATATGTTTTACGTGTGTTCCTGCTCCAACACAGTGAAATGGCTGAATTAGCTCATGAGGATGGCATCATCTTCACCAGGAGCTGTACCTGTCTTCTCCATGTGTTCATTGAGTAGGACAGGACTGGATTAATGTTTTCTTTACATAAATTAACACAACCTTTCTGTTTGGATCGGCAATTTCAATTTTGAACACCGTTTTTTACCAGTTGGCACTTTTTCACAACAGTAAACACCACCTGGCTTTGATACCTCTGCTCAATGAGTAGCACCTATGAGTAGCTCCTATGTAACATTAACGTTTGTTTTGGGTTTTTTTTAAACACAGCAAGAATGACGACTTGAGCTGCCTTTAATGAGATAAGTGTGTTTCCTCTGTTGTTGCTGTTGCAGCTGCATTGAACACGCTTACCTGGCTTCAGGATGGATTCACTTACTGGATTAGTCTTCAACAAGGTTTCACTCACTGAGTTTAAGGCACCTTCTTCCACAAGTGGATTTTGGTTGCTGTTTAAGTTTAAATCAACACACTAATGGGGTCTGACTTGCAGCTTCTAATTCTGCACATAAACGTTTGCTGCTTTAAGGTATTACGTTTTCTATGGGCTCCCCAAGCCACTTTCATGTTTTCCTCTCATCTTTGTCTCTCTCTATATGTTATGGTCTGTCCAATTTGCACCTTGAACCAGATATGGCAATGCATGCTGTGCCATGAATTTAAAAGAAAAGTGCCCAACAAGGAGGTTATATCGTATTTTCCTCCTTTTGTCTCTGTGTAGCGCAAACACTGCCAGGCCACCAGGCCCAATATAACAAATTCTGACTTCATCTTAAAACAATCACAGCATGGACTAGAAACGGTATAAAGGGCTGAAATAGAGCTTTGACGTCAGCTTTTAAGGTTTTTTTTTTTTTTTTTTACATTTAATCCAGGTACTTGTGGTTGAAAATTGCGCTTTGTGGTCATTTTATTTTTCTCCAGAGTTTAACAGATTTTTTTTAATTGTTTAAATCCTTAAAGTTCTTCCTATGAAAACAAAAAAGTGACATGAATATGCTTTTTCATCATTTTACACCACAGCAGATGATGTTAATTGTGCTACGTGCTCTATCTCTTTCTAACAGTTCAGTGTCTTGCCCAAGGTCGCTTTGACATGTGGCAGGGGTTAGCTGAAATTAAACTCGCAACTTCCTGATTGTCAAACAACTTCTCTCCACTGCATCAAAACTTCCCGGTTCTTTCTTTCAAGCAAAAAAATGCATCAAATTATCTGAACACGGACTAGAGCACAATGAAATGTAGTCCAGATTCATTAAAAGCAGTGAAATAAACCTGCACTACCAGCAAAATCTGAAGCTACAAACCAGATGCCAAAACCTCCATCTCTTTCATTATAGCTGCAAAAATAACAATTTCACATGGTCTTTTCCCTTTTAGTTTGTTTTTAAGCGTTTGTGCTGTTGACTGGTTTTACATAAACAGTGAAAAATAGATTGAAAGCACCAGGGTCATGCGTTGGTTTGGAGAGCTAGGTTGCAGCTCACCGTCAAAGTGTCAGACAGGAATACTTTGTGCAACATCTCTCTGGAATTTCATGGCTGATTTTTTTTATTTTTTATTTTTTTCACAACACCCTCTATTCACATTATTTTTGTGTCAATGGTTTAAGGATTCACAGGAGGGAGGGGGAGGGAGGGGGGGGGAGTTTAGTATATTTTGACTGTATTTCTGTGAATTTAGTTTTTCTGTCACTCTTCACCTGTCACATTTTACCTGAGGCTTGTCTGCTCCAAAGGACTGCGGTAATGTGGTTTTAGGATGCTTGAATTGCTGATTATCTGCTGCAATGTTTTGACCGCTGTTGCAACACCAGGCAGTTTGCTGTTTGTTCAGGTTACTTTTACTCATTTCAGCAGTGAGGCGCTAGGAAGCATTTCCATTCTAAGTTGTTCTCCAGGGTTTGTTAATGAAAGCTGGCACAGGACTCGGTTCTTAATGGACTTCTGTGGTGGAGTCTGTTTTTGGCATGTATAATTAGGCTTTAACTACTCATACAGGCTTTATTTTAATAATTTACTTTTTGTGTTGTTTTCTTTCTGTTTTTTTTTTTATTATTATTATTACACCTAGTTAGGCTAGTTCGTGTAATGCATGAACTAGCTAAGTGACAAATAGCAAAACACTTTTATGGTGTTGGTACTGAAGTTTAAGTCGTGTTGCTAGAAGTGAAGGTTTTTATGAAAGAAGTGTAAAAGTTGTTGACTGAGATCAGGAGGATAGAAACGGCCCTGAAACGATCTGTAATTATGAGTTTAATTATATTGTGAAAGCTAATTATGAAGAGAAGTTTTCAATTGGCTGTGTGGTGTTTGAAAATGTGTTGTGTACCACATCACATACTGCTCTCAAGCATCCTTGTTTAGCTGGTTTTATTTTTATTTTCCGTTGGCTGTGTCCATCTGAGACATAACTGGAGGCATTTTATGACGAGGTTTAGCAGATTTAATTTTGAAGTTATTCTCATTCAACCATGAAGAATGAGACAGTCATCTCCTCAAAGATTACTCTTTGAAAGGATTACTAACTAGATAACAATTTATCTGCCTATATTTGCATAAAAAGTACATTTTGGAAAATTTTCAACATTAAATCGGTTTCTTTCATGATTGTCCAGCATTTATATTCATCTCCCCCTCAACTCTGAGAACCTACTATTGAACTGCTGAACAAAATACCATGATTTTGCCACTAATCTGTTTAATACTAAGGATGGTGAGTTTCCACCTGAGTTTTCCATCATATATACATTTTTTTGAATTCAATTCAAAAACTTAAATCTTGGTCTGATCTGACATCACTTCTTCCAAATGTTTCCTGTGTACAATAGATTATTAATGACAAGCCTTAAACAGAATTTCTTCCATGATCAAACTTAAAACACACTTTTTTTTAATCACACAGAGCATGTAAAGCCCTTCTTTTCAAGAGTCCACTTAACTAAGCTGTACTCTCCACGTTAACACATCCATAAACTAAACCAAAAGTTTAGTAGATAACCACATCAACATATGTTGGAAGAATCTTGAATGAAACCAGCAACCTTCCGATTACCAGACAACTACCCTTCATCCTTGGCCACAGCAGATTTTTTTATTGCTTTCTTTCTTTTTGACTGTGTTCTGCTGACAGATTCTCCCACCTGAGGTTTGGATCTCTGCAGCTCCTCCAGAGTTACCAAGTGCCTCTTGATTGCTTCTTTGATTAAAGGGGACTTATCATGCAAAATAAACTTTTTAGTCACTGTGAGGTGGGAGGGTGAAGTGCCTCTTTTAGATTTAAAGAGACAACACCAAAACTAGTTGCTCTCAGACGCACCTCGTAACAGGTGAAAAATGGGGGGGGGGGTTAATGAGGATTTCAGGCCAAAGATTTGCAGTTCCACAATTGAAGGATTTAAATGTGAAATGGAAGAACTGAAAAGCGCAATATGTTTCTTTTAAAGCTCTTCTACCTAAACTGCCAGTTTAAGTTGACGGCCATGTCGTGGTAGGTTTGCAGTAGTGCCAAACTCTTTCTTCTAATTTAGGTGTCAGTTTATTTATTTTCTTTTTGTCTTATCTTTTTTTTCTTTTATATGTATGTGCAGGAATTGTTTACCCAAATATTGCCAAGTGTTCTCTATTAAACAGTCATATCCAGTAAATTAGAATATGCATTTCCTAAGAGGCTTGTCAGCTGTACCTTTTGAAACTTCAAGCTGGAATTAAACATACTTTCACCAAACCCCCATTTCTGCATGAATATTGTTGCATTTTTTATTGATCTGAAGCAATATTCTAATCTTGAATGCTGCATTTTTATTAGCTGGAAGTCAGAAAAATATAATTAACTGAAATAAAGACTTCAAAACATCATCAGTCTGTGTTAATATATAGAATGTGTTCTCTGTAGAGAATTGAGTCACTCAAATTAATTAACTTTTCAATAATATTCTAATTTATTGAATATAACTGAAGTCAATTTAGTCCCACTGTTAAACTTTGTATACCTACTGATATTTACCCTACTTTGAAAGCAGGTAATATTCATTTCATGGCTGCAATGTTTCTTTGATAATTTCAGGCAAAATAAACTGCAACTTTGGGGATATATTTTAACAGCACAGACTGTAAATCATTCAGTAAAATTAATAGCTTCATAAACATATATAGGTGCAATGAAAAAGTACTTCTCAGTTATAATGGTTATAATTGTAGATAGTATTGCCCATCTGGTACTTTTCCCTGTAATGCTGGTCATCTATCAAAACCCTAAAACTCCTTCTGATCTGCCCTCTGCTGCTGTGTAAAAACACACCCATGCATGCACAGAGTATCAAATGGAAAGATGATCAAATTAAATCCCCCTGGTAGCTGATCTGACAATAAATCATGTCCATTTAATGAGGAGGGGAATGAATGACACTGTCAGCAATTAATTAGAAATGTGTCTCCAGCCTGTCATGTCTGTGTAAGGATAAACTGAGTGGCCAGACAGTTTGCATAGATGTTTCTCTGTCACTTCATTACCTGCCATAATTAAGTCTGCCAGACGTTGATATGAACGGTTAGAAATATATGTATATAGACTGGGAGAGATGTCTGTCCAGATGTAACAGCATTCCAAGTCATATTTATGCATTCAAGTCATGCTAATGTGCTGCAATTATCCACTAATGAAAGACAAGTGCTCCTCAGAGTGTGAGGGACATCGCTTCAGTTTGCGTGGACATTGTCTAAAGGCAGTAATCCTAATCCCTGTATAATCTACCTGCTGTTGAGTCATTTGACGACCACACTAAAACACTCTACTAATTATACTAGTCAATGTTTCTCCACCTTGGGGATTTGACTGCAGTACTTTGTTTATCTACCTCCCATATAAACAGGCAGCCAAACAATCCATATTATTAATATAACTAAAATTTTTGACGGTAACAAAAAAAAACCCTCATGCAACTCATATGAACCAAAAATAGTGTCGTCACATGTTCATATTTTGACTGTGAATCGTTTTATAGCCATAAATTCAGTGTTTTGGCCTTCAGTGTGATACTGTTGTGATTCCTAAAGCTGAAAGGGGGAGTGTGTCTGAAAAGCAGAGAAGGACGACTAACCGAGTGAAACTCATCAATCACAGCCTTGATTTAAGCAAGATGACAAATTGTAAAAAAAAAAAAAAAAAAACAGTTTGTAAATTAAAATTCTTTTGCAAACTGCAGCACTTAAAGAAAAATCCCCTAGATTTTTTTTTCTTTCAGCATTCCTCGTTTTCAAAATCATGAAAATGTGCAAACAAAAAAGTTTAAGAGACATAATTTTGTATAAACAGGACAGTAATGGAATTTAGGTTTTAATTTTTGAATAATTTTTAGACATGTTATAATTAGCTCTACATAATATTACAGTTCAAGCATGTGTGTTTTAAATATACATTTAAGTGAAGAAAAAAATCTGTTTGTTAATAAGCAATAAGTGGTGATGGTGAGATGAGACCTCATGAGGCCTAGTTTGCACATGAAACTACTTACTGGCCAAATGCATAATCACAGTTAGCAATACAATCTGTGATGCTTGCCTGTATTTCTATCCTTTAGGGCCCTTGAAAAGTATCAATAATTGATAACTGTAATGACCAATGTGTATAATATAATATTTTGAGCATGTTCTGTGTATAATGTTTCTAAGAAAAGCACAATCTTATATGGCAGGCTGTGTATGTCACTTTAAAGAAATGGCTTGGGTTTAAGCAGACAGACAGTGAAGTCCTTGTGGAACTTGGAAGAGGATACTGGATGTGTTTATGCAACTTGGACAATGACGTGCAAAACAGAAGGTTTTATTATGAAATAAGAGTTTTTCAACAGCTTTTGGTTTTATTCCGTTCAATTTTTTAAAACACAACTTCTCCGGCCTTTGAAAACATACATTCACAGGACACTGAAGATGCTGGCCTGCACAAAATCACAAGTACAAGTTTGTGTAAATTAGGGTACAGTAGTTTTTGCCTCTCCCAGTACCCCAGTGGATTTTCCATTCTGCTACTATTGGGTTCTGAAAGGCAGCCCTGGACTTTGCATCTGCGGTTACATTTTGCATTTATCTTGCCTCCATTGAGAGAAAAAAGCAGAATATACTAGCAAGTGCTCTAACAGCAGGGGCGGTTTTAGATGAGGGTTAACAGGGGCCAGTGCCCATGTAGAACTGGTCCTGACCCCTGTACTAAAGACATATTAGACACATTTATTACAATGATATATGCTGACAAAGACACCATAACTGATTGGTCACCGTTGCAATTTTACAATTTAAAAATTAAGCTGTTTCATGTTTAGCTCCAGCCATATTGAGATCAAGAGCCACAGTTGGCTCTTTGGCTCACTTAATATATTAAACCATGAAATATTGACCTGTTTATTTTTCCCCCAATCTTTTGTTCAGTGCCACCTTTAAAAAAAAAAACACTGGCCCCAACCTGCCTCCCTGCTAAATTTGGTGTAGAACCATCATTGTCTAATATAAATAACTGATCTCAATAGGAAAACTGATAGATTACCTCCAGTGACATCATGAAAGGTGGAAGCCAAGGAGATTTCCTCTGAGCTCTGAATAGAGGTGGCAAACTCTGAGGTCAATCTCCTAATTGCTTTGATGGCTTTAGCCTAGCTGAAAAGGCCTATGACTTTAAATTTAGGGAGAAAGAGAGTAGCTCGGGATGTGATGCGCATGGACTGCAAAATCTGAAGATTTTTCCGTTGTCTGATGAGGTTCCCCCCTAGCTTCCCGAAGCAGGCAGTGGTACGGCTAGGTCGTGTGGCTTCGGCCTTCATCATTTTCGGCTCCTCCCCTAAATCGACAGGATGATATCTGTGCATATTTGCATCTCTGGTGGGATGTGCAGTTGTCGTTGTTTTCTTTGCAGGTGTGTTCACAAACGGTCAGCTTGTGTAGTTTTGTAATATTTGTGACCTCAGAATTTGTATTTAAAAAGATGCAAGTGCACCTTTGATTTTTAAGCTGGGAAAAATAAACACCACACTGGAGCAGCCTAGCAATTTGGACACAGCAACTTTTTGAGAGTTTTAAATATATACTGCTCAAAAAAATAAAGGGAACACTTTACATTGTGTTGTTCAATTGTTCCCTTTATATTTTTGAGCAGTATATTTTTAAAACCATCTTTTCTGAAAAAGGAAGTCTTCTGACTTTCACACTAAAACACTTGTTAAAAACCAAAAATGAGCTACACTTAGCATTTCTTTCTTAACGCATTTGACGTTGCCTCAATAACCTTTATCAGATGAGATTTCTCCAAAATGGGGTTCAAGAGTTATATATCTTCCTTTATTTTTTAATTAGAATGTGTGCACATGTCTGAATGTAAATGTATGCAAATTTATGAATAAATAAATGTAAAACTATGGGAAATTAGGGGAAAATGCTTAATTAAACCTAACAGTCTGTCCTGGGTTGTATCATAGCGTTGTGGACGAACCCGGATTTGATCTTCGAGCTTGATGTTCCCGCTCTGGGAGAAAATGTTATGTGATAAAAAGCTTCACTATCTTGGCCAGATCAATGGATCTGCCCAAGGCCTCACAGCAGCCACACACAAACACTGCCACCATCGCCTCCTGTTTTCAGGCATGTCCTATTTACTTATTTATTCAAACCCTCCACTCACAACTTACTTCTTATCTCACCCATTAAAATTAATCCTCATCTAAAAATATCTAGTCTCTCTCATCAGAGAGGATGTAACCAGAGTGGAGGTGGCTTTTATCACTTTCCCTCTTGCCTCTCTCATCTACAAATTTGGTGTCGTCTTCTGAAGAGGAACATTTTAAAAAATGCATTTGTGAAACAAAGACCCTAATCAGCCATTACCTAAATTTATTACTCACAGGAGCCTGATTTAAATACATATTTGCTATGAATTCAGCTGTAAAGTAATGTATTTATTATATTTGACCAGTAGGGTTGCTCTGAGCTGGGAAATTATTCAAAGTTAATAATGAAAACTTTTTTTTCCAAATAGTATGTAAAATGACAATTAAGTAGGTGTAAATAAAGAATAAGAATGTTTTAGTTTTATTTTATTTTTTTAAAAAAGGAGGTGATGAGAAGTTAGGTTCAGAAAATACTCCTGGCTCAGTACTTCTGGATTCCAAAAATCATGAGTCTTTGTTTTGTTGTCATCGTGTAATCGCAATAAAATCTTTGGTGAGACACCGGCTCAAAATTTGCATATAATAAATACACTGACACAAACAAAGACGCATATGTTGAAGTTGAATGTACCAAACAACACTTCCTGAGTAGCTAAAATGGGTGCAAATAGTCCTTAGCATCTGATAAGATTTAAATGTTCAAGTCACAAAGACAGATGGCAGGCACTTTACACAACAATGTAAAATACGGTGCAATTGCATGAATGTACCAGACAAACATTCCCTGAAAAGATAGAAAGTGTGCAACTAGACATTATCATGTTAGAGACCGTGTAAATAACCTGTGGGACCAGCAGCATGTAACAGACTATGAATAGGGCTGGTGGTTTATTTTATTCTAGGCATGGGGCGATAGCCCTCACAGCTTTGTGAAAGCTGTTTCTATACCTATTAGTTTATGATTTAATGTTTCTAAATCATTTACCTGATGGAAGTAGAGGTCTGTACACTGTCCACTGTGTCGCAACGTGGACAACTGGACTTGAGTGTAAAAAGAACACAGCGATAAAACAAAGAGCTGAATATAATCAGGTGGCTGGTATGGTTGATATTGAAGAGCTTTTATCTGTACTGTTTAAAATTAACAGAGGCGACACAATCAGTCACCAGTGTAGCTGTAAAGGCTGAATAAGTGTGTGTGCGTGTGTGTGTGTGACCTTGCTATTATACCCTGGTGTGATGCTTTGGCGTGGCTGATTACCTGTCAGCAGGTTTTCTGTATCTGACAAAAGTGAATACACGCGCACGCACACACACACACAATAACGGCCCATACCCACTGGGCAGGTCACCACACTGTTGGATGAAGCATATTGCTGTTAAAAATGTGCACACACAGACACACCTTGAGCCCTAAATGGGCCCATGCAGAGTCTGGAACATAGATTGTCTATTAAGCAGTGTATTAGTGGAGCCCAGGGGCCTGACATTGAGACAGTTTGTGCGCCATTAGAGAAGGATTTGATGTTGTCTGCTGTCTACTGATGGTAACTGAAGGAGCACACAAACGAGCTCACACAGACAAACCTTCATCATCCAATGATTTCTCCAGCAGGAGAGAATTATGCTACCAGGAGACCCATATTTGCAGAAAGTACCGGTTCATTTCTTTTACTCAGTTCCTGATTGAAAAGGATATTTTATCCTCTCCATTTTAAAACTGGTCTAAAAATGTTCTCTGACCCACACAAACATTCTCATGATTGATTTCTATTTTGGTCCTTTTTATCTGCAACTTCATATCTCAGCATGTGTGCTTGTGTGACTTACTTATCCCAGCAGTGCTGGATTTGTGAAGTGATTAGCAGAGTAAATAATGTGCTTTTTCCCGAAAATTATAAGCAGTCGTCTGTGCTCAGTACACTGTGGTCTGAAATGGTAGTTATGGTGAAATGGTAGAACTTTTCTTAGTTCTTAGTGAATTTATAGACAAAATGTGTTTTATACATGTTTTCACGAAGACCTGCCATTTACCCAACGGTCCTGCGGCTGTGAAATCTCAGGTTTTTTACTTCCACACGATCGGTCTATGATGTTATATTCTGTTCTATTTCTGGTCCGCTTCTTTTAACTACTTCCATGTTTATAGCCAAAATACCAAATGTTGCACTTTTTTTTGGGAACCCTGGGAACTCTCATATGATTGGCTCAGGAACCAGGAAGTGAACATGAGCTACACTCTGAACCGAAGTTGTTCCGGACCGTACCTCTAGGTTTGAAAGGAAAAAAAACGTGACTAAGACATTGTTGATGGAGAGGACTGATTGTTTATAGGGAATGTCACCTCCATCCCATGTGACAAATGAGAATGGTTTAGATTGATCTTGCAGTAAATATCTTACTTATAGCAGTAAATATCTTACTTATAGCTCATTTAAAACTGTGTTGTGCTAACAGGGTAATGTTGTGAGATAATAAAGACTGGCTCAGGAGAGCGTCTTTTGTTTTGTTGGTTTATTCAGTGATCCTTGAAACCATATTTGTTGGATGCCTCATTGTTACATCAGACAGTTTTATTGATTAGTTATATTTGCTATCCTCAATTAATGGTTGTTTGTACTAATTTTAGTAAACACTTTTCGTTCTATATTTGCCATAGCCTGAAAACAAACAAAACAATAAATACCTTTTGCTTTCAACCACCAACATCTGGTTTAATGTTACTTCACCTTTTACCTGGTTTAGCGCCCCCCTAAAAAGACACACAAAGTATGCTGGCGACCATAATTAACAATGTTAACTATCTTCATTTAAAGTGGACCAGATAAATATACAAAAAAAAGTGGACCAGATGAATATACAAAAATGAGACGTTATCCAGCCTCATCCATTAATCTCCACTTATCCAAAATCCTGTGATGGTTTTAATGCTGCGTTTCATTTTTCTTCAGAGATGGAAATTTTAACTGTAACGGCCCCTAACGTCTAAATTACGACTTGGAAAGTCAGTACAACAGGATCATACCTAACATATTCATGATGGCTTCTACTTGCAGCAACATTGAGTATACTTCATACTTTGACTGTTTTTAGCAGTTCTCTGTTATCTATGTAAATTTAATCAGTCATACAAATCCTACTTTTCAGTGTTCCTAAAATGGGACGTTTCAGCGCTGTTTATATGCACAAAATACTATGCAGAACAGCAGTATTGTCATTGTTATTGTTCAACATCAGTACCCATAGTGGCTGAACGAGCAATAAAGAATCACCACCTATTCACATATTTAGCTGAAAAGCTCGGTATGGCTTTAAAAAGACTTTGCAATAAAATGTGAATTTGGTAACATATTCTAAGGCTCAGGTCTGCTGTATTTGTACGGTTAACAATGGCTTTTGTACAAGCTTCCATGTTCATTCCTACTGTCCGACAAGATAGAAACTAGAAGACTAAAAGGTGAAGATGGCGTAATCTGCAATTTCTAGGTTTCGTGACCATTACAGGTCTAATCCCTCATTCACACACTCCAATGTCCATGCATTTTCTCTGTCCATCGCAAATAGAAGCCAGTAGTCCATTTTGTTATGGATGATGGAGCGAATATGGAATGTAGTCAGCGTGAAGCTGGCTTAAGAAAGACACCCATACATCCCTTCCACAGCAATGCTCTAGCCCAGTGGTCTCCAACACCCCAAGCTACAAACCAGTACTGGGACATGGGTCAACTGGTACTGGGCCACACAGAAAAAGCAAGTAACGTACATTATTTATGTTTCATTAGCTGTTTGAGTCTGAACAATATTTTACTTTGAAAAGTGACTGGATTATGTCTATTAAGTCTGTATATGACTTACTCTTGACACATGTCTCGGTCAAATCAACAAATGCACTGATAGTGGTATACTTGGTGGTATATGGTGGCTACACATATTGCTATGGCTAAGAAGAAATTCACTATTGCTGTAAATAGATCCTGCTGGCCACTAAAGACATCCTGACAGCGGTTTTAAAAGGATGTAAGGATTATTGCAATGAGAAGAAGAAAATTTCAGAGTAGACTGGAAATAAGCAATGTATTTCGGGTGACATTGTGGCCCATTACTCATAAATAGGACTTTGAATGAGCATGGGGCTACAGTGGACTTTATTACCAGAGGCCAATTTAATGCCATCCAGATTAAGTGATTGATTAAGAAGTTTACTTTTTGAGGACTCTGTTCCAAAGATGACAACTTGTGTCTTGTTAGAATTTAAAAGCAGGAAATTTACAGTCATCCAGGTTTTGATGTCATCAAGACATGCCTGCAGTCAAAGTAACTGATTGGATTTATCAGGATTTATTGATAAATATAGCTGAGTGTAATCAGCATAACAGTGGAAATTAATCCCATGCTGTCTAATAATTTTGCCAATCAGAAGCATATATGTAGTAAATAGAATTGGCCCAAGGACTAAATCCTGTGGTACTCCACAAGTTACGCTAGAGTTTGAAGATTTAATATTAACATGAACAAACTGGAATCTGTCAGACAGATAAGATTTATACCATCCTAATGCTTTCTCCTAATCTCTACAGTATAATCTCTACAGGAGAGGGTTTCTTAAGTAAATATTTAATAACAGCTACTTTAAAAAGCCTGTGGTACACATCCATTTACTAAGGATAGATTAATCTTATCTAAAATGGCAATTAATGATATGTATCATGAATTGGCGCTATATAAATAAAAGTTAATTAAATTTAATTGAAATAGGGGCATTAATCAAAGGGAATACCTCCTTAAATAACTTGGTTGGGACTGGGTCTAACATACAAGTTGAAGGTATAGATGAAGCTAAAATTTTAGATCGCTCAGAAAGCTCTACTGCATCTAAACAGTTCAAACACCGATCAGGTTCTAAAGATTCCTCCAACATTGCCTCATTTACTGAGGACCTGGCAATCATGTTTGGGAGTATCCCAATGATTTTATTTTTAATAGAATCTATTTTATTTATGAAGAATCCCATAAAGTCATTACTGCTGCGAGCTGAGGGAATGGCTGAATCAACAGATCTGACTCTGGGTAAGTTTGACAACTGTATTCTCCTCTGTTAATAATGAAAAACATGCTGCTCTAACTCTGCAAAGGGTCTTTTTATACAATAGTAGACTCTTTCCAGATTAGGTTCTAGATGTGTAGAGTGCCATTTTTGGTCCAATTTTCTAATGTCGTGCTTGAAAGAAGGCAACTCGTAATTAAACCAAGGAGTCAACTTCATGGTGAATGATCACCTTCTTTTTCAAGGGAGCTACATTATTTAAGTACATTGTCTGCTTTCTGTTGGTTTGTTACAAGGGTGAAGCAAAGTGGCTCAGGCCAGTGGAAATAATGGGTTGGTTTGAATGGCTAGACTTAAAAAAAGACTAAGTCCTAAATATTTTATCTCAATACTTCAAATTACATCAAATTTTGGTTTGTATGAGAGAGAAACCTGACAAAGGATTGACAAGTTTATCTTTGGTACTCTCAGGGTCGATTCAGCTACAGCTACAGGATGGACCCCTGGGCTTGGTTGAGGATGAGAACTGCCACCCCTGATATCTTACAAAGACTGACTTATTTTGAACATGTATACAAATGTGGTATACAGGGTTTATCATTATATATGTGGGAACAGGGTTGAACGGGGTTGTTAATTACTTTTGGACCACTGTCTTCATACTCCACTACAAAAGTAAAACTGATTTAAAAAATACTTGCTTCCAACACAGCAGTCTCATTGTTGAACAACTACATTTGACTCGGTATGCTTACGTCTTTGTTTTTTTTTACTTGAATTTTGTTTCAGTGAAACAAAATATGACAAATGAATGCTGAGTGTCAGAGAGAAACCTCACAGAACGCTTACAGGTGCATCTTTGCATTTCTAAGGTCTCCTTCACTAAAGCAGCCACGGCAACAAAGAGGACCTCCAGGCTGCCGATGAGATTTGCATGTCTTTGTGTCACATTAGGAGTCATTTAAAGAAAATTTAAAGCCTCAGTGTGCGCTGGTTTTAAGCACTGAGTAAAACTTCAGTATAATCTGACAGTTAATGTGAGGCGTTCACCTGCCTCTTTTACCTTCTTCTATGATGGTAAACCTATGAGCACAGACAGTGTTTTAGTAGGAAGTATCAATTGGTCTCCCAGTGTAATAAAGGGAAATATAAAAACATAATTTTTTTTTTTGGCCTTAAAGCTTCTAAAAGTGTTTTTAAATCTTCCATAACATATATTTATGTCTTGGGGAGCACATTGTGGCTCACTGGTAGAGCAGGCGTGCCATAAATTAAGGTTCCAGTACTCGATGCAGCTGTCCTGGGTTCAAATCCTGGCGATGGACAATTATTGTCTTTCCGTTCTCTGGCTGCCCCACTTCTTGTCCAATGAACCAATGAATGAAGGCCACTGCTGCTTTGGAAAAGTGTTGACACGTAAGCCAAAAATGAATCATAAGTTTGAGTTTTTTTATTAAATTTTATTTCAAAAATTACAAAGGTGTCTTTCAAAAAGCTAAGACAATGTTTAGGGTTTCTGTTTTTTACATTTTAAACAAATAACATGTCAGATTAGTCACACCTTTCTCAATGACAAAGGGATTGTTGATTGTTGTAATTGGTATTCCAACAATCAAACTCAAGTCTTTAAAGTTCAAAAGGCTCCTGCCCACAACTCTAATCCTTCGTTCACTCCACAGATGATCTATATTGTTAAAGCTTGACTCCAAAGCAGTAATGTTACTTCTATTCAGAATAAACATATGTGAATCTATATAACCTAAGGCCCCAATCAGGGGTAGGCATTAAAAACTATAGGCTGTTAATGCTGAAACGTAAACTAAACTCCATAAATACCACAACTAACCCTTTTACTGAGGAGGGACATTTGGCCTGACAAAACAAGTTGAAATTCTTTGGAGAATTTACACATGCAGCAATATCAACTACATGGAGTGGTTTTTACAGGGATGTCATGGTACCTTTAAAGGTTTGTTTGTTTGCATTATTAGCTCAGAGTTGTGTTTGCAGAGGCATAGGCAGGGTTAAATGTGCATAAAAGTTTCACATGAGGTGAGGTGACAGCTGGAAGTGGAGGTCCTGCTGAACTTGGTGTCCCTGCACTTGCGTGGAGGACCTTTAGAAGTCAGGTCTGTCCTTCTTCAGGCTCTTGTAGTCCGTGTTGACGGCAACAAACTGTGGAGGGAAGGTGGAATACATTTAAATCTGCTTTGCTTAAATTAAATTCATCAACACTGTCTTCAGGAGGGCATGTTAAAAAAAATGAAGAGGGTTTAAAATTGTACAAACACACCCTCACAAACATAATTCGCTGTGATTTTTTTGTAATTTTTTTTCATCCCCTAGATTCTCACCCTGGAATGCATTATAGCCACGTTTGGATGGATTGTGGTCACTGGGTGATTGCATAAATCATGGCTATCTACTTTAAAAAGCTGTTATTTCTTTTATTGCACTGATTATTTTCTCTACATGTACTTTTCATGATCATTCAACCATTAAAAGCTTCTCCCCTTTCTTTGCTCTCAGTCTCCCCTCCTCATTATGGTTATTGTTTGGACGTCGGTGGAATTTCGATGCGAGACCTTTGGCTTGCTGGTGAGAATTAAACATGTTTTGTCTTGACCTTTTGTCTGCAGCAACTTTTATTCCTCTGGCAAGCACCCCAGCCTTAAGAAATCCTCAGAAAAGGGGTCTTTTTTCTAAAATCACACCGTCTAGATCTGTGCAGATTGTGTCAAATTGTTGGTTTTATGCCGTACTTTGAGTAGATAGTGTTAGTGGGTCCATTTCAGGTTATTATCAGGCTTTACCTTCCCTTGAAAGCATTAATACCTTTTGAATTTTTACACAGTTTTTTGCCTTACAGAAAGAAAAAAAAACTCTAGTCCTTTTGGAATACGTCTCTATAAGCATTGTATATCTAGAAATTGAAATTATTTTGCCCGCTCTTCTTTGCAAAATCTGTCAAGCTTAGTCTGTGAACAACTTCAAATTGTAAACTTTAACTAGGCTTAAGTCTAGGTTTTGACTAGCCCGTTCTAACATGTGAATATTTTTTATACAAATGATTCTGTATGTATGTTCAGGGTCTGGCTGTAAAGTGAATTGTATCGCTTTTTCGGCTTTATTTTAAGGATTGCCTCCTTTCTTAGTGCCATCCCCCTTCCCATCAACTCTGACCAGCTTTCCTGATTAAGAAAACCATCTCCACAGCATGATGCTGCCACCACCATGTTTCCCTACAGGCAAGGTGTTCAGGTTGAATGTGCAGTATTAGTTTTCCTCCACACAGAGCATTTTACATGCAGGCTACATGCAGTTCAAGTTTGGTGCCGTCTGATCGGAGCACACTGTTTGCTGCTTCCTCTACAAATTGCAAACACAAGTTATTTTGATAATGGCTTTCTTCTTGTCTCTCTTCAATGAAACCATATTTGTGGACTGACTGGGTGAAAGTTATGGCATTGACAGAGCTGTGGATCTCTGCAGCTCCTCCAGAGTTACCAATGGTCACTCTGTTGGGAATTTGATTAATGCTTTTTATTCTCTTCATAGAAGCTGTATCTGACCTGGCATTCACTTAAGCTGTGAGACCTTCTGGGGGGCATCAGTGGAGTTGATCCTCCCATAAGCATTCGCCTTAGATGATACATTTGGCCCTGTCTTCCAGTGTTTAATCTTATCGTTCTCCTACACATACGGCAGCTACTGGCTGAGCTTTTGCTGTGGCCTTTCTTTCATCTTGTAAACTTGTTTAACTATGTTTCTCTTCTAGATGAAGCCACTCAAGGAGCTAGTACTGCCATTGAGTTTTTACTCTACTTAAACATAGAAAGTACCCCTGGATCAGTGCTTCTGTGTTTCTGGTGTGTATGCTTCGTCTTCTCAAACCCTCAGTCAGTCATTGAAAATTGCTGTTCACACTAAACCTGGTTCTGCTGCAGGTTTCTTTCCTTCAAAGGGGATCTTTCTGCTCCACTATTGCTACACGCATGCTAGGGATTGCTGCAGAGTTAACGACACAATGAATGGGACTGTCCACTAATTGCATGCTCCTCCAGGAGGAGTGAATGCTGCACTCGATGCAATCTTCTGAATATCTTAGATAGAAAACATTTTTAATCATTTTGAACTTGACTGCATTGTTTGATAACTAGGATCAATTGGAATGTGTGTAATTGACTTGGAATCTCTCACCATATGATTAGTTTGAACTGATTCTTTTTATTGTCGAGTGCCATGAGACAACGTGTGTTTTGAATTGTCACGATATAAATAAACTAAATCTTATTTCCTTGCCTGTCAGTTTAGGTGGACAGACATCTCGTGTCAGGTTTACAGTTGCACAATACTTTTTTTTTCTGATAATGTTTGAACAGTGCTCTGTGAGATGTTCAAAGCTCAGTTTAAGGCTGGAAACTACAGTTTTCAGACTTCTAGAGAGAAATGTGGTTAAACAATGCACTACTTTACTTCCACTCCACAGTTATGCATAGAATCCTAATAAAACGTGGATGTATGCAGTTTTAATTTAACAAAAAGTGAAACAGGGCATGAATACTTTTCAAATGCAGTGTTTCCACAATTTTGTTTAAGTCCATCTTTGAACATTGTTGACAAAAGGCTGAAAGCAGTTGTGATGATCTGGTGATATTTTGCCAGCACCGATTTGTTTGCCTCATTGTGGAGAAGTTTTAAGCTTATGATGATTGCTAGATTTTCGGTGACTCAGAGAAGCAGCGCCATTCTTGTCAAGATTTTGTTTTCTGGAAGCATGGTTAATGTGAACAGGAAGGCAGCTGTGTACTGTGTGTGATGGGAATTGTCACCTTGTACTGATAGGTCGGATCGAGCTTGTTCCAGGGCTCAGGGTTGTTCTTTTTGTCCCAGAAGCTGCAAATGTGAAATGATTCGCAACAAGATAAAAAGAGAGAACAAAATAAAAATGTGAGAATTGAGTCTCAGACAGAGGGGGGAAAAAAACACCGACTGTGTGCAAGCTAACTAAGACGGACAAGATTATAAGGATGATGTAACAAATAAGGGAGAAGAAAACAGAGGAGCAGAAGGACGGAAGCAAAATGAGATTCACAGGCTGAAGGGAGACAGACGTCAGGAGGGGGAAAAAAAACTGATTATGAGATGAAGTCAGCCCAGTAAATTGGCAGTTCTCTGCCTGTTCATTAACTAAAGTCTGGATTTCACAGCACTCCACAGCAACAGTCCATTCCTCCACTTCCTCCTCCAGCAGCCCACCACGCAGCCAAAGCACAAACAAACAGGGATGGCAGAGGGAGCACGTCTGTCCTCCTGTGTGTCCATTACAACAAACACTGGGCAGCCTGAGAGGGAGGCCGTCACTGACCACAGCACTCATCACCAGCTGGTGATGAGGTCAGGCTTTATGGCTGACCCCCAGAACAAGAGGTTCTGTGTGGCCTGAAATGGGACGTGATCCATCTACATTTACTCTACGTGAGTGGTCACAGAGTTCACTGCGATTTGTGTGGCTCTAACACACAAATTGTGAGGGTTTTTCTTTTTTCTTTTTTATCTTTACAACTGGATTACCACAACCTTTTTTTACAGGAATAGTGTGTGATTTCTAATGGAAGGTTCTGTTTGAAGGTTCTTGATATTTTACGGCAGAAGATCAGTAACAGAAATTAAATTGGACGTCTAACAAAAAACTCGATAGTGGTTTATGCAAATGCCCAATATAAATCTTTAAAGAGTCCTGTTTGCGCTGGATGGCCATGTACATGGTAGCTGATTTTTTACATGTGAAATCGAGGCAGGAAGTGGTGTGCAACTGATGACCTTCGTATGTGAAACATGTTCAGTGAACACAACACTGTTTCTGGCCAAAGGAACTATACATAATTGAAATGAAGGCAGTGTAATAATCAATAAAGTACCATTTATTCAAAACTAATGCTATTTTTACTTTTGTAACACGGCTTTACTTTTGTTTCAGATAGTTACTCTGACTGGCAACACTTTACGTGCTCCATGCTCAGTATTTGTTTCACAAAGGAATGTTTTTGGTGGTGCACCGCCTCCAAGCTTCATTTTCTGTGCATAACTGTCTTCTTTGTAAATAAAACAACAATGTTCAATGCAAACATGACTTTAAAGGTTCCCATTGAAGAAAAACACATGTTTGATAGAGTACAAAAAGAATGGGGAAAATATTTTTTGCTAAATGTTGCAGATGTGAAAACATGTTTTTATGTATATATTTTGGCATACATTTTTCTTTTATAGAATAATAAAGATTCCAAATTTAAATATGTTGCTACATGATATAATTCCTAAAAATAAAACCTGTGGGATAACTTTGCAAAGTTTTCCACATTTGTTTAAAATGCTACAATATACTTTCCACATGCGAAATACGTCTTCCTGTTAATACGCAAGAAACAGTATTTCCCAGTACAACGTGAGGCACTACACTATAATATTTGGATACATGAAACATGGGAAAATATTCTACATGTGGAAGATTTCTCACCTTTTATATATCATGCAATCCAAACACTCCAAACCATGGGTTCAATGTACAAAACCTGTTTTAAATGTGTTTCACATATTTCACATGTAAGGGTTTAAATGTGGCTAATCACATTTAGGTGATCACACATTTTCAAATGTGACTTTGCACATGTGAAATTCCTGTAGGATATTTTTTTCTTCCATCAGAAGTTTGAAAGAATCAGCTAATAACATTTTCAAAAACAGCAATGACATTTCTGGTGTGAAAAAAGGCAGAAGAGGATTTTGGTCTTTCAGACTAGCTACTTCAAGCCTCTAGGTGGATATGAAGTTTTAACAGATGTTCTTCAAAAATATTAAAACATCCCTTTAATGTTTTCAGACAGACCTTCAGTACATGCATGTTTTTTTTAATTTTCTTTTTATCATTATTATGATATAATGTTCCTGCTAATTTCGCTAAGTTTAATATGAGTCACTGTAAACTGTTTAGTTTGATCAATATTTCACAAATGGATTACACTTCACAAAAATCCAAACGTTTTGTTCCCCTTAAATGTACAAACAACATATCTATATTTAAAAAGGGTCAGGTTGAAAACACTAATTTACTTTTTTTTTTATTTTGTTTTGACCACTTTAATTATCTTACTAATAAAAGCAGCTAACATTCTTTTGATTCATAGATTTCACCCTCTACCTTTTGCTCTGTGTTTGTTAAAGTCAGAGAATGTATTGCATCCAACCCCATTATAGTTATATAAGGCTGTCCCTAATAAAGCCCGTCATATTTCCAGCTATGTATTTAGAATTTTGTGTGTGTGTTGACATTTCTAAAGTATTAGTGTTTTTTTCACTAATTAAAAAAAACATGGCATTTTCTATAGTGTAAAACGTTACTGACAACAAATAGCAAGAAAAAAATAATCAACCTTTTTTTGCTCATAAACAGACTGAAGTATAAAAATGCAAGGATGGTGATTGTGTAATCCTTCTACAGCCAGATGGGGGAGACAAAATTTCTGCCTGGTTTAAGCAGGTCAGTGTGGATTATGAGCTCAGCTCTGGGTCTCTGTTTTATCGAAGAAGCTTTTAGTTCACTTTCTTTAATGACTGCATAACATTTGGACCTAGATTCTGCTAACATTAACAGAACATACCCTTCTGTTTTCTTTTGTTTCTTTTACTTCATAATCCCCAAGCAGAACATTACCACCCCCATGCTTTAGAGTTGGCAACTGTTGTTCTATTAAATACATTTTTTTCTTTTACTCAGCATATGTTTGGTAATGGTGGCCAAAGAGCTCTATAACACTCTTCTGACCAAACCAGATGTTGTTGTGCACACTTCACTAGCTTTTATGAGAAAGATGTTGGTCAGCTTTCCCTCTTGTGCCTATTTTATGTTGAGTGTCTGCATCAGGGCTGCAGGGAGGAGCAATGTGGTGCTGCACATTCTATCAGCTAATTCCTCAACCAGTGATTTTGCAACTATAAGGTAAGGATTATAACAATATTGCAACTACACGGCGTTAAGGAGCAATAAAATATTAAAAATGTAAAAAAAGGAGCAATAAACAAAATTTCACCACAGGTGAGCTGTTGAGCACTGTCTGTAGACCAAAACAAGATGTGCGACAAGCCACGCCTCTCTCTACCTCCACTCCAGCTGCAACCCCCCCCCCCCCTTCCCCTTCCCTTCTCACCCGTGGCCTCATATGTGCATTTTTGCAAAGGATAAATACACCCCAAAACAACATTACTTTTCAGAGGAACGTGTCTAGTGAAGAAGTAAGTAACTCATAACTTTATAATGCTGCTATCAAGAGAATGTTTCGATCCGCTGGACATGCACGCCGCCATTTTGCTTCTACGCTACGCTACACTGCTCTGACGGTGGCATTTTATGGGCAGGGAGGGGCTAATCCCTGAGTGGCAGCTGTTCACATGGACAAGAGACAAGAGACTGGAGAATAACACAGAGACATAGTGTGTGACGTCATACCATACTCTATCTAAAAAGATACCTTTAGTTCTTCACGTCATTATTTTTTAGTTCTCTCTATCTAAAATAATGACATTTCGCCTTTTGCTCATCTAACACGATTAAATATAACCCTGTCTATATTTATTGGCACCTCTGGTAAAGCAGTTTAAAAAGTCTATTAAAACAAAACAACAACTTCAACATAGATACATTTTTATAGTAGCATCAAAATCTCTAAATTAACATTTTAGAAAAACTTGAACTTGAAGTTAATTTTAGGTGAACTTATTCATTGGACAAAAAGACAATATGTTAACATTGTTTTTTGTCAAAAATTATTAAAAAAAAATTGCCAGACTTTTCTGTGTCTAAGAGCATTATTTAGCAATCCGGGACTATCTTTTATAAATATAGATAAGGTGACCAAGAGGCCTACATCTCTTAGCCACTCTACAAAACGGTAAAGACAAGGAAACATACTCTTCACCTGAGGATGTTTGTTCACATGAGACACGGTAAGAAGGATGATAATTTAGGTTTAAAAAAAAAACATGGCTAACTTGTAGAAACCTGCATCAAAGAGGCACATCTTCGGGTCAACAGGTCACCATGATAACAATATATTTTATTATTTAACTGTATACAGCAGTGACAATAATCCTGGAGGGTGCTGTAGTTTATTCAGTTTAGCTGGGCACTGCTGTGTGTTTACTAATTAGGATCAATTGCAATGGATTTATGGGGGAATCCATTTTAAGAAGGCTGAATACCATATATACATACAACACTTATACATACAAATCTTTATGCGTAGAAAACTCCAATAATCATGTATATTTCTTCTTCCACCTCACAATTATGCACAACATCCAGTGGCTCTGTCATATAATGAGCCCCTTAAAATATGTTGAAGTTGGTGGTTGTAATGTACGGAGCCCTAGAGGGGTCATCGCAAAATGTTTTGCATGTTGAGAGAATGTGCGCTCGTTTTACTACATTGTGCTCTCGTTTAACTAAATTGTGCTTTTGTTTAACTATATTGTGCACTCGTTTTACTAAATCGTGTGCACAATTTACTATATTGTGCTCTCGTTCTACTGTAGTGTGAGCTCATTTTACTAAATTGAGCCCTCATTTTAAGCATAGTAAAACGAGGGCACAATAAATTAAACGAGTGCACTATTGACTCAAATGAGCGCACGATTTACTAAAACGAGGGCACAATTTAGTGAACATGGTTATCGAACATTGTGTGCACGATCTACTTAAACGTGGCCACAATATGTAAAACGTGCACTCAATATTGTCTTGACACATGTAAACATGAGCTTGTTATAGTATATTCGAGATCTCGATCTACCGAGGGCTCAATTAAAGGAAACGTGCTCACAAATTATGACGACCTAAAAAAAAATATCTCTTAAAGTGAGCTCTCCCGGGCTCCGTAGTAATGTGACAAAAATGTAAAAAAAAAAAAGAAAATCACAGTTAACAATTTGGAAAATCTTAAACGGATAAAAAGCTTCTGCCAGCCTGTGTTTGGAATCAAGCCGCAGGAATGCAAACATTTCACAAGAACAGATCCTGTGCAGACAAACAGCGGCAGAAGCAAGATTACCACATCAGGCAGCCTTACGTGACATGGGGCCCTCTTGCCAGTCGGATCAGGTAGAGCATGGCCCCTGAGATGCCCAGAGTAATGAAGAAAAACTGAGGGATTAACTGAAGACAGAAGAAGAAGCATGAATTAATCCCAGACCACTACAACACACAGCATAAGAACAGTACATCCCATCGAGCCATCACCCACAAAAGGAACATCCATCTGTGTGAACCCCCCCCCCCCCAACACACACACACACACACACACACACACACACACACACACACACACATATACAGGTAGTTATTATCATTCTTCTTTCACCTCTCTGTGCCCTTTTGCATATGCATGAAGCTCAGGCCATGTGCGAGGTTGCTCACTGTCAGTGTGGGTCGAACAGGCAAGGACACCGAGGGAGGAAGAACCGCCGTCTGCACGTGTGTGGTGTGTGTTTGCGGCAGATATTGTTCCTATGACACTATACCTGTCAGACGCGCACACACCTTCGCACAAAATCAGTAAATTCAAACACATACTGCCGGCAAATGCCTGTGCAGAGGCTCTGGATGGTGACACAGGGAGGAATTAAAATAAAAAAAAGTGTGTTAAGGGGACAGGAGGATTATGGGATTTGTCATCTTAAACACCTAAGCTTAGGTGAGAGAAACCTTAAACCGCGCCGCATGTGTTTGTCGACACTTCACAGCCTTATATTTCTTATCTGCTTTCCTGCGTTGCTGTGCGCGAGTCGGAGGGAAGAGTCACACCGATGGCGAACAGCTGTTTGCAGCACACACAGATCTAGTCGAGCTGTAGAGAGCTGACAGTTTGATCAGGTTGAACTGAAGGATGTCTCTACTCAGCTGCATCCAGACATCTGTCCCCCTGTTAAACGCAACTCCACTCGGCTTGTTGATTAGGAGGATGTCTAATGATAAAACTTTGATTTTTTTCACAACGTTAAAAGTTCTGGTAAATACAGCAGCGTTCCCTCGGGCACACCCTTCAGAACCCCCCAGGACCGCGAGAAGACGCACCCACTCCCAGAACGGAGGGAACATGCTACAAAAAAACGTGAGCCAGTAAAACCTAGACGTTTCTTAACGTGTTTGAACCTTTATTTCACAAACACAAGAATGAAGGGAGTAATTCTAGCGTCTTCCCTTAACTCTACTGTATTTGAAATCATACGCAAATTAATTGTTTTCATGGCTACATCTGTCTGTTCTTTAGATTACCTTTTTCAAAGCGTTTGAGAACAGAGGACAGCGAGGCCTAACCCCGTTTTCTGGTGTCACCTCTAACCCTAAACATACATTAAGAATTTCCCTTAGCCCCACATTTATAACTGTAAGGGGCGTAGGTTCAAATACACAATATTACCAAATGTTTTTGCTCACCCGTCTTTACACACATGAACTTGAGTAATATCCCACTCTTAATCCACAGGGTTTAATGTGATGTTGTCCCGGCCTTTCCGGCTACAAAAGCTTTAACGCTTCTGGGAATACTTTCCACAGGGTTTAGAAGTGTATTAAGTGAATTTATTTTACCATTCTTCCAGAATAGCATTTATGAGGTCAGACACTGATGTTGGATGAGAAGGCCTGTATCTCGGTTTTTGCTGTGATACATCCCAGCAGTGTTGTGTTGAGGTTAGGACTCCAAACACACCAAACTTGTCTTTGTAGACCTTGTCTTTTGCACTGGTGCACAGTCATGTTGGAACAGGAAGGGGCCGTCGCCACACTGTTCCCACAATGTTGGGTGCATGAAATTACCTGAAAGATCTGGTTATGCTGAAGCGTTAAGAGTTCCTTTTACTGGAACTGCAAAAAAAAAAAAAAGGCCATCTATTAAATTGCCAGAGAGAGAGAGGCATGATTTGTCACCTCAGAGAACACGCCTCCACCGCTCTGGAGTTCAGTGAGTGTGCTTTACAACGTCACATCTGATGCTTTACGTTTCACTTGCTGATATGAAGCTAAAAGGCAGCTGCCTGGCCATTTACACCCCTCCATGACTTTACATGGGCGACATTGCTCAAGTCGGAGTAGACGGGGAAGTGATTGAGAACACCTAAATTAAATGATTTGGTTGCATGACTGAATGCCTTTGGTAATATAATGTACCTCTCTATACAAGACACCCCGTCAAGATGCCGACACGTCACAAGTTATCACACATTCTTGTTCATTTAATTGTAAGAAGCAGGCTGTTTCAAGAAGATGTTTTGATCATGTTGCTTCTTGACCATGTTTGAAAGAAAACTTAAGTTTTTTTATATTCCTGTTAAAAAGGATCATGCATCAATCAGCTTTATTTGTAAAGCACATTTTAAAAACCGCATGGGTGACCAAAGTGCTGTACATTAAAAATGCATGACATACACTAAAAGAAATTACAAATACTTTTGTTTTCTTAGACCGGTATCTCTTCTGAATTCTGCTTTTTATAAACCATCGTTGGGCCAAACTCACACCTTTTGGCTCCCACCTGCATCAGTAGCAGAATCAGGATTCACCCTAATTACTGCACATTTGTCAGAGGACAACAACATTTCAGCTTCTCAGCAGTCCATTGTTGTAGTCAATGTATTCTTTTCTTCATAAGAATCTGATTTATTTTCAGTAGGAGGGAGAATTCAATTGTCCACAAGACCAGTCCTGGATAAAAAGGTCTGACATTGTTCTGCTAAAAAGCAAAACAAAAAATCTTCAGAAGACTTTATGCCCAGGAAACCTTACTGTACTCGTGTGCAGAACTGTTATATGCACTAGTTTTCTGCATCACAGTTTCAGTTCCCATTTCCAGATGCAAATCCAGATAGTACTGATCACAGTGGGATGTAGGTTTCTCATGTAGGGCTGCCTGAGAAGTCCAAAGGTCATGCACATCAGGCAGTGGTTTCCATCCTTAGTCTTCACATCTTCACAGTTCCCCTTACTTTCTAAAATACACCAAGCATTACATATTTATATTATTTTACACTTTAAATTAGCATTTTACCATTTAAGCATAGTAACCAATTTTTACTGTTTAATGGCAATTAATTAAATCTGGTTCTTAAATACACTTTAAGTTGCTTTTTCGTTTGTGTGAAACAAATAAAAATCTAGATGAATCAGAAATGAGGATATTTCTCACTGAAGTTGAAACTATTTACTTCATCTTCTTTTGTTTGTAGATAATAGTGTACAAAATCGATCCACCCAGTCCATTGATTTATCTACGGGTTTATCATCTAATCCACCCTTCTCTTTACAGCTGAAGTTTTTTTTCTTTTCTTGTGTATATATATATATATATATATATATATATACACACATATATATATATACACATATATATATATACACATATATATATATATATATATATATATATATATATATATATATATATATATATACATATATATATATATATATATATATAACTACAAGTTATTATCCCATTGCGGAACACATTCAAACGCGGAAGAGCTACATTGCAGTCACAGCTGCCCTGGAGCAGACTGACAGAAGCAAGGCATCTCCGCCACGGGGCCCTCTGACCACCGCCAGCAGGCAATTTGGATGAAGTGTCTTAGCCGAGGACACAACGACTGAGACGGTCAGACAGCTACCCGCCAGTTACAGGATGACCTCACTAATTATGTATGTATGTATGTATGTATGTATGTATGTATGTATGTATGTATGTATGTATGTATGTATGTATGTATGTATGCTTTACATGATAAATATGAAACCATAAAAGAAGAAAGAAAGAGTGGGATTTTGACATTAAAAGTAGTGTAGGGAACCCTATATGTAGTGTGTAGCATCTCTACACACTTTATGACCTTGGAAATTGGTTCATAGAGCACACACACACACTGCGGACTGAGTGCAGAAGCATCAGCTCTGCCATCGGTAGAGTAAACACAAGCAGCAGCACAAATACACACAGAAGCAGGTCAGCTTTGATCTGACACACACACACACACACACACACATGGAGCAAATAATAAAGACACACTTGTGTATCGAAAGCCATCTACTCCATGGTGCTGATATCTTCACACTGAGCCGCACAACTGAGCACATTCACCTTTAACCATCGAGCCTGACCAATATAGGAAGTGTTTTATACTCGCAGGGGTTCGATACTGTTGGTGCCCTTATTACTTTTCTGGTGCACTGCCAAGCCAGCCCTGTCAGTCCATGAATTTGGGTCACCCTCAGTATAGCTCTGAGGCAACAGAGGGGGGGAAAAAAAACAAGCACACGCAGCTTGTGTCGCCCTTTCTTCTTTTTATTTATTAAGATAGAAAGGCAAATTAAGAAGGCAGGGAAATTATGTGCTGTCACAGTGCTGGTTTCAAACGTTTTAGCTTTATTGAAGAACTCAACTGTCATCTTTTAAGTTTCCTGAGCATCAGGAGTTTTCAGCTGAAATGTTCACCCTTTTCTCTTTTTTGGCTCTGCTGCGAATTTGTTTTAACAAATAAATTCTCAGTAATAGGAGATGTTATGGCAAGAAATGTGTTACAGAACTGGCCATTGTTTCTTTCTTGATACAGCACCGGCTTGTTTATATATATATATTTTTGCATTAGATCATCATCTTATTTCAAACATTTCATGCTAAGCATTAATGACCCTTGAAATGCCTTTGTCACATTATTGTTTTTTCTTGTGCATCATTAAAATGTTTTCATGTCACTGAAAGAAATTATTTGTTTTATGGAAGCAAGTTAACCTGCATTCCGTTCATACTGCTTTTCTATATTGTATGCATTTATCAGAGAGTTTTAAAGATGGTACAATTTTTATAAACTTTTCTTGGCTCAAATGTACATATAGATACAGTAAAACATTACTAATGAACAGCTCAGAATTAATTAAGGATCAACAAACCACATGTAATCCAACCTACCCCTGGATGTTTCTTCGCATGCTGAATCATGATCTTAATCATCTTTATTACGCCTCTGAAAATGAGTCCTCCCTAATAAAAAAAATAAACCACACAAAAATAGGAACCAACTGTGTGTCACCAACTGATGACTGTAGCCATGTGAGATAATGTCTCTGCACGGATTTATTGAAAGAGCTTTTTTGTTGTCTGACGTACAGTTTGTCCCCCAGAGCAACAAGACCTGTTGCCAGTCTCCCCCGCCGTTCTGCCTCCCTCCCTCCCAATACATACGGGGGAGGGTCAGAGGGGAGAGAGAGAGAGAGAGAGAGAGAGAGGCAGAGGCAGAAACGTAAGTCCTAATCCTCATAATCACATCTGTTCGAGGCACTGTATGTTTCCACTGAGGCTCACCAAGTGCTCTGTGTCCCAAACTGCTTTGTGATTCAGCAGCATGACTGCTGGTGCTGAAGCTACAGTACATAACAGTTTGTTATTGCTGATGAGTCATGGATCCTCCTTAAAACTTTTGGAATCATACCTCCGGAGATGTTCGGTGCTACTTTTCTTTGCATTGCATCGCGCCAAGCATAAGGAGACGTTACACCGATGGCGGGCATGTCCCTCGGGTCCCGCCCTTTGTCGCAAGCACAGTAATGGCAATTGATTAGTCAATGATGCTGCACTTGTGGACGTTAAAGGCTCCCTTAGAGCCCTCTGCAGCCTAATGAACCTAATGTAATTAATACCTTAATGCTATGCAGGTTAAATTGCACAACCTATTGCTGCGCTCTACTTCAGGTAACTGCTGTGCACGCACCATTTATCATGCTTAAGTGAACGGTGCAAAGTTACTGTACTTTTTTTTGTCTTGCATCGTCAGGAGTTTCTATTTATTTTTTTGTGTCATTAATGTAGTTTATTCGGATTTTATATGATAGATCAACACAAGTTAGTTTATCATGGTGAATCAACCCAGAGGCTCGTGGTAACTTTAGTCTAACATCCCACACAGGTCAATGGATGCATCAACAGGACTATTATTTGTTGTGCATGTAACTTAACCAACCCTTTTAAAATATTTTCAAGAAGCAATCCATGGAAAGTCTTTGCAGTTTGCCACTGGCCATGTTTTGGAACAAAGCAAACATGTGGAAAAAGGTGCTCAGATCAGATGTTACCACAAGAAAACTGTTTGACCTTCATAAAAAAAATGCATGTGTGGAGCAAAACTACAACTGTACATTAATGTGAGTGCACAATCCCCAGTGTGAAACATAGTGGTGTTGGCATAATGTTGTGTAGATGCTGTTCTTAAGGAGGGACAGGAAAAGTGGTCAGAAGATGGGGTTATGGGTGGAGCTAAATATAGAGCAAACATTCAAGAAATTTTGTTTGGCACTGCAAAAGACTCCTTCAGAGATCCTAAACATGCAGGCAGAGCTGCAAAGGAGAGGTTTAGAGCAGAGCATTTTTATGTGTTTGAACGACCTAGTATTACTCCCCCCGTATTTGTCTGTAGGGATAAGGGGGCAAAATAATAAGTTTAGGAAATGAATAGCCAGGGACAAAAGTGTCAAAAGATGAAAAGGGTTTTTTTTATTGAAAAAAATCCAATAGTAAAGGAATAGTAGCCTCTGCTCTGTCTTCTCTAACCCCCAGTCGGTCGAGGCAGATGACCATTCACACTAAGTCTGGTTCTGCTGGAGGTTTTTGCTTCCCGTTAAAGGGGGGTTTTCCACTCCACTGTTGCTTCATGCTTGCTCAATATGAGGGATTGCTGCAAAGCCTTGGACAATACAGACGACTCTCCCTGTAGCTCTACTCTCTTTCATGAGGAGTGAACGCTGCTTGTCAAAGACTTGATGCAATCTGCTGGGTTTCCGTTGATAGGAATTGTTTGGCCAATCTGTATAATCTGTTTGAATTTGACTTTGTAAAGTGCCTTCAGATGACATGTGCTAAAACTCGTGCCCGTTCCTACTCCATTTTACCACGGGCCGTCTCACTCATCCGGTTCGATGATTTGGCAGCAAGAGAAGAGACAAATAATTAGAGGCAAAACACTTAAAACATACATATATTCATTACAATTTGGAATTCCAAGTTGGGAGACTCACTTACAAGTTTTATCAATGACGCGGATAGCCTATTTTATCCTGAAGTGCCTTCCAGGAATTGCAAGTTGTAGTCTCATCGTAAAAACCTAAAACATGTCTTTTTATCAACACACGGCCTCCTGAGGGGGTTGGGCTAACCCCCCTTTGGACACATTCAGTCTCCCGCACATATGTGCTTTCTGACACTTCACCCGTTAAATGTAAATTATAGCCCCGGCTTGTTTCTTGGGAGTCAACTAAAATAACATTCAGAGCCATGGGAAAGTTTTAAAAACCGTTAACTAATCTACAAAGCTCTCATATATTTCCCATTCTGTCCTGCACCTGGTGTATTAAGAGGTTAAAAAAACTCGAGGATCAGAATGTAAAAGAAGATTTTGGTTATGGATGGAGAAGCACAGAGGACCCGGTTAGTAACAGAGCAATCGATTTTTTCAACTTGATCTGCTGTGACCAGAGTTTGGTCCGTCGAAACCTGTTGTGATGATTGAACATATTATACATTAGCCTTGCTAGATAATGACAACAGCACTCTGTGGTGTAGAAGTTGTTACAGAGTGAAGAATATTCAAAGTTAAAAATAAAACTAGACAAAGCGCAGAGATGGAAGACAAAATTTAAGAGGAAGTTAATCTCTGCGGAAGAGGTTCCCAAAGTGAGGGTCGAGACTCCATCACAAGACATTACGTGAGGGCCGTGAGATGATCTGCTCTGGATTACCCTCCAGATTTCCGACATTGCAAAGTTAGAGCATATCCAAGTTTTAATATAGCAAATGTATGCCTTTGAGCATGGAAACGTTTTATCTTGTATATTTACGACTTTTCAACATTATAGAAAATTTTCTTCACTGCTAAACACAAGTTTTTTTTCTTTCAGATATGGGAATTAGATCTAAAAATTTCTGTTTTGTTTTTTTGTGTGGAAATGTAATGGCCATGGCCATTTGTAGAAATGACCAATAATTTATTTTCATTAACCTACAGGGGCCCTAGTCCTATCATTTTTTTCAATTATGAGAATAAAATTGTAATTGTAAGAGATGTCATAATATTACCAGAACAAAGTTGTAATATTAGGAGAATAAAGTCACATAGTCGTTTTGTAGTTTCAAAATCCTGATACTACTAATAATTTAATGCTGAGATGCTAGATTTTGTCAGGGTTTTGTTTACCGATGAACTCAGGACGCACACACGGAACTAAAAGTTTGAGTCTTTATTGAAAGAAGTATGCTGAGTGATGAGTGATGAAGACCGGAGGTTCAGGACTGCAGAAAGTCAGGGATGTAGATGATGGCAGGAGCTGACGGCCCGGAGACAGAGAGTCCACACTTGCTAGGTGCTGCTCGGCCAGCAGGCCTCATAGCACTCAGGTTAGCAGTTCATTGGAGACACCAAGGCACAGAGCTGAGCTTCACCAGGGCGGCTAGTCAGGTTAGCAGAACTTGAGAGACACCAGGGCACAGAGCAGAGCCTTTCCAGGATGGCTAGTCCAGTTAGCAGTTCTCTGGAGACACCAGGACACAGAGCAGAACCTCTCCAGGAACAAACAGTCTTTAGAGTGACTGACAGGACTAACCTTAACAACAGGAGCAAAACAAAGCTTCTAAGGCAAAACGGGGACTGGCATGGAGAGGTGTGGAATGATGACGGCCCAGTGCTGAACTGAAGGCAGAGGGAGGTTTAAATAGAGCACTTCACAGGTGGAACAAGGGTCTGGCTAATTGACTGGTAAATGATATCAGGTGTGACTGACTGCTGAGGAGGTGAAGTGAAAATTGACAGAAAATAACTGATGACTGAAAACTAACAATAAATAAAGTCAAACCTAACCCAAAAGAGATGAAAAAATTAAAATAACAGAAAAACAAAGCCAAACCAAAACTCAACCATGACAGATTTAGTATTTCATTATATTCTCATAAATTACTCAAGAAAGACTAAAGGGGGTTGTTTGTTTCTGGCACCGTTATGTTGGGGGTCACGGGGTGAAAAGTCTGGGAACCCATACTCTATGCCATGTGGAGTCAACTCTGTTTTTGTACAGCTGTGAGAGCATGAGAGAAAGAGCAAGATGCTTGCAGACACCAGGAAGGCTGAATGGAATACAGCAAAGTTGCTCTGATACTTTTGAACATTTCACTTGTGCTTTTTTTTTTTTAACATGTTAGAAAAGTTAGCAGCCTTTATGAAAATCATAGCTAAGGTAAGGCTCTGTATAGTGCCGGACATACACATGGAGGCTGCGTTCTCTTTGTCGTTGTTCTGAAACTTTGGTAAAACTCTTCAACAAGACTGCTTTCTTACAGTCCTGGGTGTTATATTTTCAAATTCTCATGAGCAAGTGTCCTCATCAACAGTCAACATTAGTCAAAGATGGCAACACTTTCTCTTGGTGTAAAGTTGGAAGACTTTTTTTTAACAGTTTTTGTTTTTTACTGTGGATAAAACTGAAATGCATATTAGACATGCTGACGATGCAATAAGCAATAATTCTTTCATTTAGATAGAAACACTAAAGAACTAATGGTCTCGTTTTTTAGATGGAATACAATATGACGTCACACACCATCTTTGTGTTGTTCACCAGTCTCTTGTTTAAGTGAATAGCTGCCACTCAGGACTTAGCCCCTCCCTGCCCATAAAATGCCACCGTCAGTGCAGCGTAGGAACAAAATGGCAGAGAGCACACCCAGCTGATCAGAAACATTCTCTTACTAACAGCATTGTAAAGTTAGGAGTTACTTTCTTCTTCACCAGACATGTTCGTCCTAAAGGTGATGCTGTTTTGCTGTGTATCTATCCCTTAAAAATGTACTGTACTATTAGGATGAGAAGGGGAGGGGAGAAGGGGGGGGGGGGGGTTGCAGCTGGAGTGGAAGTAGAGTCGTGGCTTGTCACACATCTTGTTTTGGTCTACAGACAATGCTTAACACCCCAGCTAGTGATGACATTTCGCTTATTGCTCCTTTAAGCTTCATTGTTTGGCCGTGAATATTGCTTATTGTGATGATATGGGCAGCGCTGAAAAACTATGTCTGCCTCTCTAAAAGCACGACAAAGAACATCCATATGACGCTGCTCAGTTTCCACTGCCTGCATCACTTGAGATGTGCATCCATTTTACCCCACCTTTAACTTGTGTTTACTGTATTAAAGTCGTCTAAATGTTTGGAAGTGATTTATGCTAACGCTGCCGTCATACTGCTATCTTATGAGTCCCCCCAAAGTTGTTTTACCTGATGCTTGTCGGTAGAAAGAATGCTATTTCTGTGTACCACATGTCAAAGCTAATGGGTGTAATTTTTCACCCAGCGAGGATAGGGAGATTGATGAGGGCTGATGGGGAAGGAAAGGTGCTCAACAAAAGAGGTTTGAAGGAAAATGAGATGCATTAAGACGAGAGAGGTGAGAGAAAATGTCGATATGCACTCCCCCATTCACTCATCAGTCTTTCTTATTGTTCTCCTGAGCAGATTGCAAACCGAGTGTTTCAAAGAGACAAAATGTAGTATTTAAATGCATTTCCCATTGGTGATAATGCTAAGAGGAAGGGTGGCTTTAATGAGATTTTCTTCTTATGAATTGATTCAGCACAGCGAGGCTGTCTGGAGTCCTGACCCCATCCTTTCTTTGGTTTCCTGCAACCTTCATTAGAGAAGACAAGATTTACCTTTTGGTAAAGTGTTTTTACTGTTCTTTAGTCTCTATAGGTGACTTTAAGGCTCCTCTGTAATCTGCACAATGAGTTTTCTCCAGAACGTTTCACAGCCTAAAATGTACCAGTCTAGATGGAGAGGCTGCTTTGTGCATGTAGCTTGATTTGTAGAGGCTGTGGACAATATTCAACCTGTTGGTTACAATCTGACGCTTTTAGGAATGTTGATGCTACTTTGAAACATAAAAGTGGTCTAAATGTTCTGGCAGGTCAGTGAAATCTCGTCATGGACTATGTATTACCTGATGGCCCTTGACTAATTTAACAAGATAATATACCATCAAATATTATCAAATATAGTCCACCTGCTGCCGGTGGTCAGCCCCACTTCTGTCAGTTTACCCCAGGGCAGTTGTGGCTACAATGTAGCTCATCACCATCAGTGGGGGAAAGAATGTGTGTGTGACTGAATGAATGCAAAGGAACAGGCCATTTACCATTTTATGGACCTTCATGTTGGAAAAGAAAGGGGGCATTTCCAAACTGATCCCACAAAGTTGGGAGCAGGAATTGTCCAACATATCTTGGTATGCTAAAGCATTTAGATTTCCCACACCAGAACTCCCCTCCACCAAACTTTACACTTGACACAATGCAGTCAGACAAGTACCATTTTCCTGACAAACGGCAAACCCAGACTTGTCCATCAAATTGCCAGATGGAGAAACACAATTAGTCACCACAGAGAACGCACCTCCACTGCTCTGGAGTGGATTTGCGGCATCCTTCACGCCACTCCATCCGACGCCTTGCATTGCACTTGGCGATGTATGGCTTGGATGCAGCTGCTCAGCCATGTAAACCCGTTCCATAAAGTTCTCTACATACTGTTCTTGAGCTAACCTGAAGGCCACACGAAGCTTGAAGGTCTGCAGCGACCGACTCTGCAGAAAGTTGCTGACCTCTGAGCACTATGCGCCTCAGCATCCACTGCCCCCACACACTGACGTGGGCGAACACTTTGTGGCTGAGGTGCTGGTGTTGCTATTGCTCGCAAACTGACAGGGGAACATTTAGGAGAGAAGAAATTTCACGACTGGTCTTGTTGCACAGGTGGCTTCCTATCACAGTACCATGCTGGCGACCCGTTCTTTCATAAATGTATACAGCTGTGGTTTTGATTATTCGGATGGGTAAGTGAATACATTTGGCAATATAGTGTGTGTATATACATACATATACATACATACATATATAGCCTATATATATATATATATATATATATATATATATATATATATATATATATATATATATATATATATATATATATATATATATATATATCACCCCCTGGATTTCATGTCACACTGCATTACATTACACAAGTAACATTTCTTTAATTTTCCAAAGTTCACCAACGCATCTGAAAGTTTACAAAGGTTGGTCACATTTTTCAGAAGCCCGTTGAAAACTTTAAAAATACACATTTCTGCCTGTGTCATCGTTCTTATACATATCTTCCATCCATCCACACGTGAGTAAATACACAACTATCTGCCTTTTGTGGAAGCATTACACAATACTCCTCAAGTCCACCTCTTGACCCATCACAAATGTGCTCAGAGGTTCTATAAATTTTAAACAAGTTTTTTCTGTCGTTGGAAGAGACCACAGAGTAATTGGAGTCACCCGTCTTCAGACACATCTGAGGAATACATCAGGCTTCTCCAAACCGGGTCTGTGTGCTTGGACAAATAAAGAGTGACCCAAACATGTGAACCAACCAGGACATCCTCCAAATAATACATGGCTCTGATACCGATGTCTGGTGAGATAAACCCTTTTTTGGTTTTCAGTTTCAAGCTTAAACAAACATATTTCTATCAGATGATTTCCATCTTATTTGATGTGAAGCATGCAGGAGTCCAGAAGGAATTTCAAATCCCGAAAGTAAAGCAGAGAGGTGGGAGTATTCTATGAGTCTCCATATCTGCTGTTTCGCACTTGTAGGTTGATAGTATTGTGACAGCCTTTACCATGAGTTTCAGGAATTACATTGAAGAGAATTTAATAATTTTATCATTGCTAAGGCCTCACATATACTCCGTTAGGTGGTGTAAAAGTTTGTATCCTGGAATCTGAAGTCTGAATGACTGAGCCTCTTACTAAAATCAAAACTGGATGGATTAAAATGCAGGATTTTAATTAAAGAGATGGTTGTTATTTTATCCCGCGCCAGTGTCCTTCAAATACACCTCTGTGCTTAGACTTTCCCTTGATAACATTTGAATTGTAAAAAAGACACCAAGTCACCACAGAAACTGTGTGCAGCACAATTCGACTAATCAGCAGATGAAATGTTTGCAACACCATGAGCTCCACAGAGATTTTTTTCCCCATTCTAGATAACTCCTGGACAAGAATTATACAAAGCAGAAGTTAAGTGGAGTGTACAACATCTGTGGGGAATTATCCATCTGCAAATGATCTCGCTTCAGTTTTTAAAGTCAGTGAAGATGTAAAAAAAGTCATAGTTAGACTGTGACCATTGTCAGTTATAATTTTTCTGAGCAGAAGGTGGAGGAGAAAGTTGTTTTTTAAAAACAGATGCATGTAAGCTAATAGCCATGTGTGACTGTGAGCATGAAAAACATCCCAATCTGTTAAAAAATGGATTAAAAAAAATACCAGCCACCAGTAGTGACAAATTGTTTCAAACGTGTGCACAGATGCACATGTTTTACATCTGAACTGGCACATGCACAGAGATAACCAGAACCAGTGTTTTAATAACGTGGGGGACGGGGTTTGCTAAGTTGGAAAGTAGTGCATTTTAAATCCCGACACTGTAAGCACTCGCTGCGTTCCTCACCACTGAGGTTTGGATGATGGTCGCAACTTTGTGTGCCCAAAACACAGTCCCGTGAGTTGTGCAATTGCTTTGATGCATTTTTCAAAAGAACTGTGACATGAATACCAAAAACACATTGCCCCCCCCCCCCCCTCCCACTTTCATCCAGGCGCAGCACACATCTTCATCGTTTCTCTTTTGTCACTTTTTCTCTGCTGGGCCTGATTTCTTGCAACGATATTTTAGGTTCTGTGAAACCCAAATACTGTCCATGCAAATCCACAAATGACAGAACAAAGCTCCTGCTGCTGATGATCTGCTTGGTGTTGTAGCTCAGCTCTTTTTGTTTTCATTCAGCCTCTCTGATCCTTATCTTTATGTCTTCGTGTGACGTTTAATTTAGATTGACAAAATGATACCCAGATCATTTTTCCAGACCTGTCTTCACCTTTAATTTGACCTTTGACCTGTACAACTCAATTGAAAATCAAATTTAAATCAGTGAGGGGAAAAATATATAGTAAATAAATAAGTTAAATAAGGTGTTCCCACAAGTGATACGGCTGTCAATTACCAACTGTATTCAAACTCATGTTAGATAGTAGCACTCCTGCAATAATTAACAAAATCTGATTACCCCCCCCCCTCCCAAAAAAAATGTGTTCCCTTAGTTTAGTAAGCCTTTCTTGTCATTTTCCAAACAACATTTAACAGCAAAAGATATGGCAAGCAGAACTTCCAAGGCATTTGAATATCACACTGGAAAAATGTATCAGTCAGGAGAAGATTACAAAGAATTTGCAGAGCATTAAATATATGATGCAACTGGATCTCCTTCCAAAATACATTAAAAGTGAAAAGGAAAATACTCATAGAGGCTTTTGGTGCAAAAACAACACTGCCATCTCACCACACCGGTAGAGAAGTAAGGTGGTGGCAGCATCATCATTTTGAGCTAGTTTTTCACAGCTGGAACTGGGGCTTTAGTCAAGGTGGAGGGAATTATAATTTTTTTAACATATCAATCAATGATGACACAACACTTTTAGTCCTTGCTAGAAAGCTGAAAATGAAAAGGGATCTAATCTTTCAGCAGGACAACAACACCTCAAATCTATACATCCAAATTAGCCAAAGCCACAGAATGCATTCAAGAATAGTGGACAAATATTGTCAAGATAAATTTTGCTATGGTGACCACCCCTCTCATTCGGAATACAATTTCATTCCGATTTAGCTTAACCCGATCGTCATGTTCTGATTGGCCTGTTTACGTAACGTATTTTTATTATGATCAGCCTTTTATTCAGATTACTTTTGTCCATGTATGTAACTACTGAGCTTGATACACTGAGCAGCTCCACGTGCTCAGTCACAAGGAACCACAGCGTCAATTCAATTCAATTATCTATAAAGTGCCAATTCACAACACATGTCATCTCAAGGCGCTTTCCAAAGTCAAATTCAATCAAATACAGATTGGTCAGATGCAATCTGCTGAGTTTCCTTAGAAAGGAAACTCAGAACCAGAACCAGTGTGAACGGTTATCTGCCTCGACCGACTGGAGGTTAGAGAAGACAGAGCAGAGACACAAAAAGCACAGAAGCACACATTGATCCAGGAATCCTTTCTATGTTATGTGGTAATACTGGATGATCTGTCTCCCATGGATGATGTCACAGCTAACAGAAAGCCAGACCAAGTGTACCTACTATGAAGAGAATAAAGACAGAGAACAAAAAGTTAAATGTTGAAATAAAAACAAACTATGCAAATTGGAGAACAGTGAGAGAACTCAGCAGAGTGAGAGAAATAGACACTGATGTCCCTAATACTCAGTCGCTCTCTGTGCCGCGCTCACAGGAGTGCCTGCTGGAAAAGAAACAGCTCTCGCCTTAACTCTCTAGATTCATATTTGGGCTCGAACATACAAGGTTAGGTGCCATTTGAAGCTATTTCTGCACACATATTTTACTGACTTCGTGAAAAAGGCTGACTGACTGACTGACAGCTTAGAATAAAACGGGACAGTGTGTTTACACACTATTATGTAGCCTGTATCAATTATGAATGCCCCAAAGTGTTATACTAAGAATACAGCACATTTTACATGAAAATGTCTGTATATTTTTTGTTTGAATTTAACTGTGTGCAGACTCGTGCAACATTATTTTAGTGTTTCCCCCCTATAAAATAGCAAATTTTCAATTGGGATTAACAGGATTATTACTCACATTAAAGAAGTAAAACGTTCTGAAATGATTTATCTTAGTGTGTTTTTTCGATTACAAAAACCTGCCATTAGAGACAGGGATGTCTAAACTTTTATATCATTGTATGCAGGCTAGAAATGACTTGGATTACAGCACTTGGATATGTGGTTTAGAGTAATTAATCTCCAATTACTGGTGTACAGCTTCACTACAACACTGAAGAACAGACAATACAATTTAGTTGCCAAAAAAGAGACTAGAATAAAACTTAAAGGAGCAACAAGCCAAATATCATTATTTTAGATGGAAAGTACTAAAAAATAGTTTTGTGAAGATCTAAAGGTATATCTTTAGATGAAGTATGGTTAAACGTCACACACCATCTCTCTGTGTTCTCCAGTCTCTTGTTAAGATAGAAGGGCCGGCACGTGAACAGCTGCCCATTGGTTCAAAACGTTCTCTTACTAACAGCATTATAAATTTTCTTACTTCTTCACTTGATATGTTCCTCTGAAATGTGATGCTGTTTAGCTGTGTTTTTATCCTTTGCAAATAGGCTCATATGAGCGGATGGGTGGGAAGGGTAAAATGGGTGCCGAGTGCTGGAGTAGAGATAGAGAGAGGCGTGGCTTGACAAAGAACAGGATTTAAGGATAATCTAAAAAAACTAGTATAAACATAATATGCCAAGACTAAAATGAACATACATGAACAACAAAACATACTAACAACAAAAACACAAATGAAAAAGAAATCCCAAACTCCTGGAGACTGTGACATATTACATCTTAATTGTGTAGATGATTAACAAAGTAAGTGACTGGTTGTGTCCAAAGCATTTTATTGCATACATTGTTTTATCAATAAAGGTGTTTTACAGGCTTGCTTCATTCAGATTAACAAGGTTTGCCGAAATTAAATGAATTTAATAGGAAACAATGATAATGCATCGAGATCTGAAACCAATTCAGCAACAAGCTAGAAAGACATTATAAAAGCTGGAAAGGGGCACAACTGAATTAGGCCTACTCTTTTAATAGTTTGTCAAATTATTAATAACAGCGTATTTTTTCATAGATATTGATCAGCTCTTGTATAATAAAGACATTAGCCTTATAAATGATATTGAAATATGCAACCTGTAGCCCCTGGAGTATGAAACACAAACGGATCAGTTCACTAAAACGTTAACTACTTTCATACAACATTTTTTAATAGTATCTAATTACAAAAATAGTCATACAGAGTTTAAGCGTCAAAATGAATATCTTAAGCTAATCATTTCCATATTCCAACAGACCGCCCTCGCCCTCCCAAACACCTGAAAGCTTTAAACATCCTTGAACAGACTGCTTTACAGCTATGAATGAAAAACTATTTATCTTATACAGTTTTATAGTGAAACAAAAGACAAGCACAATTATCAGTTACAGGAAAAGTTGTTATTTTTCTCTGAAACTCGTCAGAGCACCTTATCTAATCCCCCCAAAGAGTAAATTAGGAGACAGAGCTCGCAGGATTGTGTTTGATCAGGTCACCCTTTTCAGGAGTGAAGAAGGCTGAGTCATTTGGATGTGACACTTTATGACTTTTTAGGCTTTTGTGAGAGGCAGTCCAACTGCAAAGGTGAGCTCATCAAATTTAAATATGGGATTTGCAAAAACATTATAGGTTGTTCTGTCACAGCATTTTTTTCATTGATAAAAATGTTATATGCTTGATTTACTTATTTAGCAAATATAATCACGGAGTACCATCCAGGTGCTATTGATTTAACCAAAAGCATCTTAGTGTGTGTACATACTGACACCGCTTAATTAATATGTTCCTATTATTCTGCTTAATGTGTTCACAGTAACATTTGAAGCAGCTTAGCTATGATAAATGAACATGGTTAAATATGGAAAGACATCACAGCTTATAAAAATAACGCCAAATGAATCTAATCACACTTTCGGAGAAGATGTATTTGCACCTTTTTACAATTTGTTTGCAATATCAGCTCCAATGTGTGTTTAACACGTGCTTCGGGTGTATTAAAGCGAAGCAAAAACACATTAAAAGGTGATAGGTGGAACGGCAAAATCAGCCGAACCATTAAAACATCTTTTTTTTTTTTTTATATCCGTCACCCTCTTTGAAAAACTTTCCTTTACAGAGACACTGTGGAAGGTACCAACGATCAAAGCTGTGTTCTTATTTGTGAGTATGTGATCATTGGACAAAAACAAACATATTCTACAGCCGATTCTGCATGAGACTTTTTTTTAATCAGAGAAAAATCCTCCAGCAGCATTATAGATTGACTGGAGTGTCATAAATTCTGCCAAATAGCCTAATATCATAATATTATACGCAACGTCATATCTGAATGTGAGAGGAATAATAGCCTTTCCTCCTTCTGTCTGCAGGTCTTGATGAAAACCTAATTTTATTGCCACAATCATAATGGAATTATCTCCAGGTGTGAGGAGGGCATTTAATGAAATCATTACAAAGGATTACTTGCTCTTTTTCATGGGCTTATTAAAAGAGCCTTTGTGATTGGAGGCAGAGTGTGAGAGGCTGGATTTTTTTCACCCCACACTCCACTCTAACTGATTGCATGTTTGTCAGGCTTGTGGCTGCACAATTTGTGGCATAAAAGCCTGCAGGGAGTCATAAGATCTGATTGGGAATATTGGGGGGAAAAAGAAGAAGGAAAGAGAAAAAAAAACGTATTGGTTCCTGTTGTACTGATGTTGGAGCGCAGGACTCTAATTTTCTAATTATCATCTCTTCAAAGAACCATTTTTCCTACTAAATTTTTATCTCCCATATCTCTTTAGGACGGTGGAGCTTCTTTTTGTCTCGCGTGTTTCCTGTCTCCATTCTTTCTGTTCTACTTCCTCTTCCTGTCTCTGACCTTTTTCATTCACTTACTTCCCATTTTTCTCTGTCTACCTTTTCAAGCGCATCTACTTTTTTTTTTATTAACAACCATGTTACTTCATCCGTCTCAGTATTGAACTGTGTTTAACCTCCTCCGTAAATCCTTTTCCTACTTTGCCGGAGGGGCAGAGACATACACTATGGATGTTAAGTTTAATGAGCAGCGCGGCCACATCACCGCAGTATTATTGTCCATAATTCTTTTGGATTGAATCTTGAAGTGTAAAATCAATGTATGCTTGCCCCTTTGCTCACTTCTGGTTGATATTTCTTTATGTGACAAAGCAACTTTGTTTCTCCCCTCATCAACTTGTGGTGGCCGAAAGATCGGACACAAATCAATGTTTGATGGTGAATCTATCCTCATTTTGATCACCGTCACTGCTGATGTGAAACCCAATAAACCTCTGCTTTATTAATCCCATAGGGAAAACTGGCTATTGCATTTTGTTAGTGAATACAAGGAGAATGTTTTTTAGCATTCACGTCGCCGTCAGTCTCCTCAGCTTTCTTAAACTGCTTTCATTGCACACACTGAGGCTGGGGCCTGGGAGGCCTTCTTCCTTTCAGTGTGTTTTGTTTCAGATGAGGCAGAACAGCTGTCACAGTTCCCCCTCTGATATAGCAGGGGAAGTAGTCCTATAGAGTTGGTGATTAGGTGTGAAGGGGTGGGGGGGGGGGGGGGGGGGGTTGACATGAGCAGTTCTCCTTTAAGATGCTGTCACACTGTTTCCTGCCATTTCCTATACGCTGCCATATTAAAAAACATGTATGGCTCAGATCAAAAGGGGAGTAAACGGAAAAGGATTTGGCAGAACATCAAGCCATGTCATGTCTTAGAAGTACACTCATATCCAATAACTTAAGGGTATTTTTTTCTGATGAGGCTACATATTAAAAGTAGTGTTTCAAACTAACAACCTCAATGAACCAATAAACAAAATTCCCTTCTTTTAGATGTAAAGAACCAAAAAATAGTGATGTGAAGAACTAAAGGTATCTTTCTTGATGGAATATGCTATGAGGCACCTCACCATCTCTCTGTGTTGTTCGCCACAGTGTATGCTGCCACTCAGGGATTAGCCCCTCCCTGCCCATAAAATGCCACCGTCAGAGCAGTGTAGCGCAGGAGAAAAATGGCAGAGAGCACGTCCGGCGGATCAGAACGTTGTTTTGCTAACAGCATTGTAAAGTTATAAAGTTACTTACTTCTTCACCTGACATGTTCCTCCAAAAGGTGATGCTGTTTTGCTGTGTATTTATTCTCTGAAAATATGTGCATACGAGGCGAAGGGCAAGAGAAAGGGGGGCCTGGTTGCAGCTGGAGTGGAGATAGAGAGAGTTGGGGCTCGTCGGATATCTTGTTTTGGTGCATAGACAATGCTCGACAGCGCAACAAGGGGTGAAGTTTCACTTATTGCTCCTTTAAAGAGGGCATTAAACATCCTTTTAATTCAGACCATTAAAAAAGTGCTTTTTAATGGTCTGATGTAATAATTTAATCTCAAATGTCCTGTTTTCATTAGCTGTAAGCAAAAAAAACCTCATAAAGAAACAGAAATAAAGGCTTGAAGAAAACAGTATGAGTAATTAATCTATATAATGTGCTTCACTTACTGAATGGAGTTACATGAACCTTTCAGAATGGAGCATGTGTGTTGGAATAATACTATACTTTTGCTGAAGTGTCACCACCTCTTAATTTATTTATTTTTGATACATATTTAGAGATAACATGGCCATCTATGAATGAAATTCAATTATCTGAGTCCCTCCAAATTGGCTAAACAACTATTTTCCAACCCTGTTTACATGACAAGGTTTTCTGGTGAAAACAGAACAGTTTGGTTGCGTTTGGACTGTTCATTTTAGTGACAACGCAAAATGTTTTTTCTTACAACGGCACAAAATGGGCTCCAGTGACACAATGTCTGTGCTTTAACCATCCCACTCTTCTGAATTTGCGACACTGCTGGAGAGCTCGAATGCAGAGTTTCAAAGAAAATAGCACCACTAGTGGCACAGCCTGGAAACTACACCATTTTCATGTTTCTACTGCTGCCGTGTAAATGGAGATTGTTGATTAGAACGTTGTCATGTAAACATGTTAATAGAAATGGAACAAAAGTCTCGTTTTCAGTGGATCGTCATCATGTAAACAGGGCCTCAGAAAACAGGGCAAGCTTTGAGCTTCACTTCCAGTTTTAGAATCCGGCATGCCAGTGGGGGTGGATATCATCAGTGCAGATTGCATAATGTACCCTGAGATTAAATAAAGTTATCAGACCATTGCTGCAACATTTGAGTCACAGCTTTGTTACTTCCTTTGTAGTTGCACATGTGGAGTATACGTGGAGTGTGAGAGCCACAGTGCTCATGTAGAAGACGTTTCTTTCCCTACATTTCCAAAAAGCCATGGTGTTCTGGTTTATCAGGAGATCTAACTGTTCATGCTTCATTGTCAAATGCACAGTCAGAGTGTTATTTTATTCTACAGCATCATGTCTTCCAATGTCATCTAAACAAAACTCAGATCTGCCATGATTTGATCGACGGTGCTGCTTTCATGTTCTGATTCCATGATGTCAGCTTCACTTATCTAAAGATACACTGCCTCAGGGAGGTGTTTAATGAAAAGGGCTTTAATCTATGTTTTTAGGAGAACTACATTCATTATGATACCTTCCTGTAAACATCCTAGGTTTCCTCTTTAGTCCAGTCTTTTTCAGGGTTCTGTCATTGTCCATTATCCTCCAAATCAGGACTTCATCTGTTTGTGTATCATATGTGATTTTTCTCCAACACTCAATTTTATTTTATTTTGTGTGGGCAATCAACTTTGATATTCATTGTTTAAAAGTATGTTACAACAATATATAATAATATATTTATTCATCGTGTTGTGCAAAATCAGAATGAAGTGGAAATAAAAATTGGGATTAATTTCAGTAATGAAAGCAATTTCAGTGGAAGATGTGTGCAGTACTTTGTGTATTTAAATGTTTTTTTTTTTTATTTTGATATTAACATTAGCAATATAATTAATTGTGCTTATGATATGGGAGTGGTCACCCAGTGGTCAGCGCAGAGTGCTTGCGCTCTGAGAAGGCTCCCGTCCAAACCCTGCAGAAAGCCATTACGGTCCCCGAGTGCTGTAAAGTTGCCTGCTGCTCCCAAAGGGATGGCTTAAATGCACAATACAAATTTTGTTGGAATGTATAATTACAATGATAAATAAACATTTCTTTCTTACAGCGGCCAAATATAAAACTGAGACAGTCGACTACATGAGGCCTATACTATTACACGTACGTGACTAACCTTTAGTCACTGGATAATAAGGCAGCCAGCATATGTTCCTAGTGCATTCAGACTAATAGTTGCTTTGTCCTTGCCGTCAGCTCCTCAGCAGCCCTTAGGTGCCTTTTTTCAGGACCTCGTGGCTCTTGTGCTGTTGTGGTAAGCCAAAAGTCCTGCAGAACATGCCACCCATGTATGGTAATATTGTTTGAAGCACACCCTTACTTTAAACCCCTTCACCTTTCAAAAAAAAAAAGCAAGAAGAACTTTTCTAACCCGGCTCTTTCAGCACAGATAAATGTACACGCTTTATTTGCCATGATTGTTTTAATACTGTAACGTGGACTGAGCCAGCAAATAACTGGAGCTAACCTCGACTGACAGTCTGCTGCCAACACCTCCCGTTCACTCACAGCAATGTGAAGGAAAAATTATTCTATTTTTGTTGGAAAGTTGAGGAAATTAAAATATGTACTCAAAGAGGTTATGAGTCGAACAAGATTGTGTTATGCTCGACAACATCAATTATAGTGACTATACACAACAGCCTAACTCCAAATCTTCTGTCTGGATGGATTTTTTTTTTTTTTGTCTTTTTTACTAAAATCCAGGTATGCATTGTCCTGATCACTATCATTATACCTGCATTTCCATCTTTTCTTTTTCTGCAACACTAAGACTTGTTTTTGGAAGCGTGTTATTTGTAAGGTAAATGCACAAGTTCAAAGTGTGATACTTCTTTGTTTGCAACCGTATCAGACAGGAAACCTTCCAGTCTCTAAACCTGGCATGTCAGAAAGTCAGTAAGCAGCATGACGAGTCAGCATACGGCCAAACAAGAGAATGATTAAAAAAAAGGGCCCTGTCCATCACGAGCCATAACATTATTAACACCATTACGTCTGCAGCCGGCGTTTCTCCTGCCTCCCGTCCTTCCAGCAGCCATTTCATATTTTACCCTCTGATTAAAGCATAATAAAGCAGCAGTCACCAAGTTACATGCAGCTTCATCTCATTATAAACATCAGAATAACAAAAGGCAACCCAATCATTGATTAAAGTTATTACACTTGAAAATTAACAATAAATAATGAAAAGCTCTGCAAGACACACACAAAAAAAGAAATAAAATAAAATATGGATGACAAAATCTGTTATATGAGCATCCTATGAGACGAAATTAAATTCAGTTCAATTCAATGAAGGATGGCAGGTGGAGTCATTTGGGTTTTGTGCAAAGCTTCTTTATTCTTTAATGGCGTTTATACTTTGATATCATATGATGTGATTACGTCTGTAATTTTGTTCATCTTTTTAAACCACAGTCATATTCAATAAATTAGAACATCATCAAAAAATCAATTTGTTTCAGAAGAAAAAGCAACTTCAGGCAAAAATACATTTTGTAAACATTTTTTTTTCCCCCAGAGGATGGCAATAGTAGTCCCTCATCAAGCCCTACAAATCTTGTTCACAGCTGTTGTCAAACTGAGATGAATGACTCTGCCTAACTACTCAGGAACAATGTTTAAAACAGAAAATGAATCCAAGTCTTGAATAAACGTATTAAGCAGTTGCCTGGTGCCTGTTCAGCACTTATTCCACTTAGCTGGAGAGCGGAGGGGAAGGAGTGGGGTTGAGGAGCAGCGAGTGGCAAGAAATCAGACACTCAGCAGCTCCACAATACCCCATTAGTCTTCATTTTCAGCAGGACATGCAACAGGGCCCTTATGTCTTAAAGAACAAACTAAAATTTATTGGGCTGGCTAGTTTGAGCTAATTGAAAGAAATTGTCTGTCTGTTTGTCTTCCATTAGGTTTACAGCGTGTAGTGAGTCAGGGCGGGTTGATAATTCAGGACCTAAGCTTATTGCCCTTTGCTCATCACCCCAGCCAGGTTTCATGTTAATGGTTTGATCCATGAGCGCCCTCCGCTGAGCAGACAGTCTGAGCTGTGGGAATGATTCAAGGAGGAATTGTTTAGAAAGGATTTATGAGTTGTTCGCTATGAAGTGTTTTGAGAGACAAACACACTGCAATTGATGACGGTGGTTCAGTAATTGTTTAGCACTGAGCGTCCGTACTTGTTTTCTCCCAGAGCATGAACAGTGATTATGAATGATTATCTTTTATACAACAAACCAGGACCTGCCCATAATGATGATTTGGGATAGCTAATCTTAGCAGAAGTTCTTAGTACATTTAAACTTAGTACATTTCTCATATTATCATTGGGTTCAAGTTTTGGGAGGGATATTGTCATCTTAAAAGACAGATCCTTGCTGAAGAGCTGAGGGGTTCAGTCTTCACAATACAGATCTATCTGGTAAATTGAACCGGGGTTATTTCTTCATATGTTTTAGTGACTCGATGCACTAATTGAAACATATTGCGAAGAGGAATGTGAAACAGACTGATGTTTTCAAACCTTTAAAGGAGCAATATAAAGAAATTTACGTAAAATTAACCAAAATCATTCTCATTTGTCACTCAGAATGGAAGTAACATTCCCTTCTCCATCAACAATGTCTTAGTCAGGTTTTTTTATCCTTTCAAAATTAGAGATAGAGCTATGTCAGTGCAGAGTGTAGCCCGTGCACTTCCTGGTTCCTGAGCCAATCATATTAAAGTTCCCAGGGTTCCCAAAACAGAGTGCAGCATTTGGTATTTTCTTGGCAAAACAGCAGCAGCCTGCAAACATGGAAGCCAGTAAGAAAAGTGGACCAGAAATAGAACAGAATACAACATCATATACCAATCCTGTGTAAGTAAAAATTCAGTGGAGTCGTTGGGAAGTGTATAGGTGTGAAACTGCGTAGGCCCTTTTTGGATCACTGCGACTCTGTGGGCAAGCTGTTTACTCACCAATAACTACTTACTTTAACTGAATAAACTTCATTTTTCATCTTGAATTTAACTGTGCAACGTCTTCATGGGGGGAGGCGGGGGACACTATTATTTTTTTGTGTTGTTCTGATTTAAAACACTAGGTGTAATCATTACGTATTACTCCTTTAATTCTGTTAATTTTGATGTTTTTTCGTTGTTGTTGCTTATAGTGAATGAAAATATTCATTTTCATGAGAGGTTCTCAGCACAAGGTTGAGCTTGTTCCTACTGTAGTTAGTGTTTGACTCCTCTGTAAAAAGGGGTCAAACACGTGTCACCAGTCCTGTTGTTTGTGTTCCTAGAAAGGATCTGAAGGTATAATTTTGTCTGGTTTAGGAATCTTAGGGTCTTATTTATCCTTTTTGCAAATGATGTGGCTCTTTTGATGTACATGGCATGCACTCATTCATAACTGAGTGTAATGCAGCCATGATCAGCTGGGAGTCTACGCCTCTAACTTTGGTTCTTAACCTGAAAAAGTTGGATTGCTCCTTCTTTGTCAGTGAGGACCATTTTCGTCTTGAGTAGAAATTTTTGAAATCTTGGTGCCCTGCTCATGAGTGACTGAATGGAGCAGGAGGTGGATAGAGAGATTTGGGCCTCATGATGTACTGCAGTGCTGGTCTGGTCTATGAGGGTGAAATAAGATTTTTGACAAAAAAAGTAATCTTTTAGATTTACTGGTGAGTCTACTTTGGGTCATGGCTTAAATGTACTTGTTCTGCAGGGTTGCTTGGCTCAGACTTATGTATTAGGTGAGTAGTTGTGTCATCCCGCAGCCTCTTCACATTCAAAAGAGCCAACCCAGATGGTTTGGGCATCTGATCAGGAGGCCTCCTGGGGTCCTTCCTTCGTAGGTTTTTCAGTCATTTCTCACTGGAAAAGGACCCCAGAGTAGATCCAGAACCCACTGGAGGGACTCGAGATATTCCTTCCTTGGGGTCCATCAACCTGAGCTGGAGAGTTGTTTAATTCATGATTTTTTTCTTTTAAAAACATTTCTGAGGAAGACACAGTGATCTTGTAGTTTGCTCAGATTACATTGTCTTTTCTTTCTTGTAAGCTGAAACAGTATTTGTGACAAACAAAAAAGTACCTAACCTAATTTATCACTGGTTTTGAAGATTTATTTTACAATACATGTGCAGATCCAACAGCAGTAACATACGTTTACAGTTGTATACTATGTGTAAACAAAAATAATAGTAAAATGATTCCCTCATACATGCTTGAATAGTAGAAGAGTGTTGTATTTGTTTGTTTTTTTTAGTGTTTTTTTTTTTTGGAGTAGGTGGTGGGGTGGTGGTGGTGGGTGCAGTGCAGTAATTTTATGAAAATCATATTTAAGAAAGGTAAGGGGAAGACAAACTATAAACCACAGAGTTGAAACATGATTTATCTCCAAGACAGTATACAGCTATGGGAAATAAAAATGTATATAAATTGTATGTTTCAAGGATTCTTGTGGGTGTACTTAATGTGTCACAAACTGTCCCAAGTAGCTTGGTGTTTGTTTACAGCTAATGGCATGGTTAAATATGTAGTATTGTATTTCTACACCGAGGGTAAGATTTAAGTCCTTTTAAAACCCGATGAAGATCTGGATCACTGATATGTTGAAACACGAGATCTTAAGAGAGATGACTTTGTTTTTATTGTGAATCTATTCCCAATTTGATAAAACAAGTATATGCATGTAAATAATGTACTTTTGTAAAATAACAATCATTGTTCTTGTTAAATGAAAGACCAATAAAGATTTGGTCAGTTGTCACCATATGTTAATAGATCATCAGCACACACACACACACACACACACACACAATGCCCGTCTTAACTAGAGGCAACCCCAGTAAAGATGTTTTTTTAAATTAGGTTAATCTTTTTGTAGCGGCAGCATTGTCTCATACTGAAGACGTTGAGTGCATTTGTTCAGTGGGCGGAAGGAAACCCATGTAAAGAAATAATAATTTGTTTAACAGTCGCTTGTATAATTTTAAAAAAAGTGAATCTGAGTGTTCAGGAAATTTTAATTGGCAGTCAGTGATTTTCTGGCTCCCCTGGGTATTAATATAATAAGTCACAGAGCCTCGAAACAATTAGCCATTCTTAACAAAAGAAAAACAAAAGCATGCTCAGAAAATAGCTACTTGCTTAAATTGCTATTATGTACAGTGAAAAAATAATCAAATAAGTGAAAAACTGGAACCGTGGCAAACGTTGTAGTTTAGCCTCAGAACAAAAGCAAATTGAATTCAGAAACACATACCATATTTTGTCAGACTATAAGTCGGATCAGTCAAATAATGCGTCATAAAGATGAAAAAAACATATATAAGTTGCACCGGACTACAAGCATTTATTTCCCACAATCCAAGACTAAAACTGACATTTGATCACGTAAACCAACTTATTAAATTACACAGCTGCATTCACAACCAGCTGAATAGCATGGAACATCCCTAGGAGGTTGAATGGGGTAAATTAGCAACACCAACCAGCAAGATTTTTAGCAGCGTAGTTCAGAGTAATGGCTCGTTATGCTGAAAGTTGTCAAACTTACACTGAAATTTCACTGTGAGCGCTAAGCTAACAGTACGACACGGATGTTTGAGAGCAACATTAAACTCATATGCATCAGCGAAGTTATAACATCCCCGGACAACAGACCTTTAAGCTAGCGCTAGCTGATATTAGCTTCATGGACAGCCCAATAACAGGGTTCTGTCGCAGTCTGAGCTCTCCCTTCGAGCTGCACCGTGCAACGCTCCGCTGCGTGAATGCATACTGAAACAGTGAAACAACATACAAACATGTTTTCAGTATTTGTTGTCTAAGTTAATGTTTCAATACATTTTTAAGTAGTACAGGCGCAGGATACAGTTTTCACAAGCCTAGCGAGTTCTCTTGCGGCTATAGATGGTAATGTTTACTCTTTGGTTCATGTTGGTCAGTAGGAATTACTATTAAATTTGATAGATAAGTCGCACCGGACTATAAGTCGCAGGATCGGCCAAATTATGAAAAAAGGTGTGACTTATAGACCGAAAAAATATGGTAATTAATTAAATGGAAAATGATCATAGGGATAGTGTTAAATAAGCTTAATTAATAAGAAGTGGCTTTAGGACAAAAGTCAAAGAGTTTAAGTCAGATGGAGAATTTTGTTGACAACGTTGAAAAGGTGAGAGCCGGTAAGGCGCCCTGGAAACCTGACCCACTGACACCAGTTCTGCCAGGACCAATGTGCCACACGATTGTGAGAAGCTTGTGGAAGAATAAAAAACAAATTTTAAATCACGAAGATTTTCTTTTTGGCATTACACAAAGAGAAATCATTTTAGTTAACCTAACTGAGCTAAAACAGTAAAGGTTTAGTCTGTAAATTCAGCAATTTGGAAAACATTATGAACAATTCGATTAAAGCTTTTTCAGAAAGGGGGGAGAATCAGACCATCACTACATGTCTTAGCAGTCTTCATCTGCTGACCTGAGGTCAGTCATTAGGAGGCTTGGACTGTTTGACAAGTGACAGACTGCTGGGTTTCAGTTAAATTTGGAGACATGATAAACACCTGTCAAAAACCCTTTTTAACAACTTGCACCTGCTGCCTCCTGTCTGTTGCAGCTGACTAGATCAACTCCCCTGCTCTCCCTCAGCTCCGCTCTAATTACCAACATTTAACAGCGGATATTCCAAAAATCTCGAGAAGCAAAGAGGATTTGTGGAGGCAGAGCACAGACACTAAAACACGCGCAAAAATAATAAGAAGAAACGCTCGCATGTCTGGTGAGGAAACTGACTGGCGCTGGTGTTTAAAATAATAAGATGCAGCTGTTGATCGTAGCGACTGTCTCCAGGTTTACTTCCCTGTGGCCTCGATGGCAGCAGAGGAACCGTGATGAAGGCAGACAGCTGACAGGTGCTCCAGGATGCTGCTGCCATCAGGTGCATCTGCTAAACTTAACTTCGAGACAGGAAGATGTAGAGGAAGAAGGGGGAAGAAAAGCAGCAAAGGAAAAAAGGGAGGAGAGAGTGGAAGCGGGGTGGGTGGGGAGAAGAGTGGCCAAAAAGAAAGAAAGGCAGAAAGGGGGAAGGGTGTGAGGATAAAGAAAGGAAGGATATATGCTTGCAGTGCGCGCTCCTTGAAACTTTATGCCAGAGCTCCGTGTAAAGAAATTCAAAGCATTGCTTTGAAGGTGCGAGGCTGACGTTGTGGGTTTCTCTTCGTCTAGACACTGACGCTCTGAAGGGCTAACAAGTTTACTGATCAGGTCAGGAGATGGAGAAGCAGAGGGGGGGGGGAAGGAAACAAGGGGCAGATAATGAGCAACTACAGGAAATGATGGAGAGAGGATGGTAAGGAGTAATAAGGGGAAAAAATTAAATAAAAGGAGCAAGAGAAGAAGGTGGTTTGTCAAGAAGTTTGAGTGTGTGTTTGTGTGTGTGTGTAGCAGAGGATAGGCACTTTGCCATATGTTTATATATTACTGTCTGCATCAGCACTTTGCGGCTACATGCCTTCCAACTCTTGTCAAAAAAAAAAAAAAAAAAAAAAAGCGGGCAGGGTGTGAGTATCCAGCATTAATGCGACAGCAGTGACGCTCGCTGTGTGTTTCTGACAAATACAAGGTGCACAAGTCAGGCGCTGAGGCAAGGGGTTTGAGCCCTTCGTCAAAGAAAAGGCCGAGCACAGATCAAGTGCTCACTCGTGTTATGGCTCGGGGTTTGAGGTGCCAAGCTAAATTTGACGTTGAGCGTAATAACCGGGGAGGTGATCTTACAGACCCCTATTCTCTTGCATGCACTTCTTCGTTTTGGGGTGTGTGTGTGTGTGTGTGTGTGTTGGGGGGGGAGGTATAAACTCCTTACGCGACATTGTGCCTTGGTGTGCAGGGAGAGGAGCCTGCCGCTTTGCAGGTAGCCCGACAGAGTGGCTCGGAGCACTGTCACCAATTTGTTCCTAGCCATGGGGGACATGCAGGGGATGGAGAGGCAGTGGCAGCTCCCTGTCCTCATCATGGCTAATGAGGCCTCGGCTTCTCCTACTTCCTCTCTCTCTCTCGCTCTTTCTCTTTCTCTGTCGCGCACTCTCTGTGTGTGTGTGTGTGTGTCTGTGTGTGTGTGTGTGTGTGTGTGTGTGTGTGTGTGACAGCAGTTTGTAGAAGTTTGTGTCAGAGTGCTGCCAAAGCTCTCATTTCAGAAAAAGCATGGCTGGTATCTGACTCAGACCAGCGTGTACTTTTATATACAAGTCTCCTTGCTGAATAATTCACCTGATCAAGACACACACACACACACAGGCGCGCGCACACACACACACACACACACACACATGCACGCACACACACACACATGCGCACACACACACACACATGCACACTTATGCACACGAGAAAAGAGAGATCAGCTCTTGTTCAAGGCGGCCACGATTCAATACACAATTCAGGAGCACCACACCAGCTGAGGCTTTCTTTCCGGACTAAATCATACGATAAATGCTTCAGAAATCAGGATGAAGTAGCAGGGAGGCACCCCTTGTGATTTTTTTTTTTGTTTTTTTAAGAAACACTATACTGTGTTATGATCTGAACCCTTTCAGAAACCAGCAGCCCACCTTTAAGCTGTCCATATGTATTAGTTACTTTATTTGTTTTGAACTTAACTAACTTTAGGATGGAATATTTTGTTGTTACATGGCAACAAAATGCCATGTATGTTTTAATCACAACTACTAAAAAGTCATGTAATCTAATGAGGAATAAAAAACTGAAATAAACACAACTTCATCTGTAGGTCAGGAGCTCCCCAGTGTGTTCAACAGTCTGAATTGCAGCCTTTAAAAAAAAAATACTAGCCGAAAATAATGATTATTTTGGATGTTTCTTTAAAATGCAAAACAAATAAATGAATAAAAGACTTAAATCAGGAAATAATTATTCAAAAGTCACATTTTAGCAGCTTGCATTTTATATGATAATATATTGCTTTGATGCTCTCTGTGACGACCACTTTTTTTGTCACCATAAGATGAAATAGACTCCTAACATCTATTAACCAATTATAATGTCATTATAATCCCTAACAATAGATTAAAATGAATTTATTGAAACAGCTCCACTCATTTAATGCGTGATTGGCTACCTGCTGAGCTGAACTGTCATGTATATAAAAAGTGTCAAACATTTAGGTGATGAGAAAAGAGCTTTTAATTTTCATGTCAACAGTTTTTTTTTTTTTTTTTGTCTGCTTTCTAATTAATAAAGTCCAAATCAGTCTTAGTGCATCGTGATCAGTTTTCTAAGAAAGCTTTTGTGGCATATGTTGTGGGAAATAAAGATAACTGATCCACCAGTTACTGATTGAATAAAAGGAAACTGTGATTCCATCAAGTTCTAGCACTTTATTGAGAACCAGAGCAGAGATAAAGTAATCACCTCTCCGGGTGATTACCCGGGCAGACTGGGTGGCTAGGCCGCAGCCTGCCACCCAGTCTGCCCTCAGTAGACAGGGCGAAGGCAGGGTGAGGGCAATTAGGACTGTAAATTAATCTGATTAATTAGCAGTCTCTTTGGTCTTGTTGTTTCCCTCACGGCTCGTAGGATTTGATTTCAACGGGCGGTTCTGTTCGGTGGTGTCCTGGCTCCGACGACCCCCAGTCCATTGTTCATAGCCCAACAAGTTGTCCCCACAAGATGGCCCCACATAACACACAACAGAGTGCAATTATTGTTCTTATCAGATCATAATTCCAAAATTACTTTCCTCTTAGCTTTGAAGTTTGAGCTGTAATCATTACATGGAAATAATCTAACTGTCTATATGTCGATTCCGCAGTATTTCCTAACAGAAATCATCCAAGGTGTGTCTTACCTTGCCTGACAATTGAAGGTTATCTATCGTACTTATTCTATAAATGTATTTGCTTATTACTATGTAGCTAAGTTCCAGCTTATTCTGCTTAATGCACAGTTAGTGCATAGTACATTTAAGGAGAGTGATGTGGAAACCTTTGCTTATCCTTTGCTGAACTTGCTATAAATATGTTAAAGCTGTGTTTTTTGAAGACCAAGACATCAAACTTTGAAGTTTTTAATGATGCGCTAATTTCTAGATCTTAGAAAAATGTTCTATTGTAAAACAGAAACATTGCTACATATTTCTTTTATTCAACCTAAAAGTGTTACTTTAGATTGAAAACGAAAGTGTTTATCTTTTCCAATCCAAATAAAATAAATATTAAACAGGATGAAGTTTGGTGGTGAAACCTGTAAATTTACCCATTTATTTGCTGTCCAAACCTTTATTTGTCTTATTTTAAACAGACTGGTATCCAAAGCAGGCTTCACAGTGTTGCTGTGGGTAGCACTGTTGTCTTGCAGCAAGAAGGTCCTGGGTTTGAGTCCTGCCCTGGGTCTTTGTGCATGGAGTTTGCATGTTCTCCCTGTGCATGTGTAGGTTCTCTCTGGGTACTCCGGCTTCCTCCCACAGTCCAAAAACTTGAAAAATATGTTAGGTTAATTGGCCTTACGTGAGAGTGGTTGTGTGTCTCTGCAATGGCCTGGCGACCTGTCCAGGATGTACTCTCGCCCATTGACAGCTGGAGATAGGCACCAGCACCCCATCTATCTACAAAATTTAGTGTATCTAGGAAACTACAAATCAGCTGAAACAATGAGTTCCTTTAAATGAAGACTGAAAACCCACCTGTTTAGAGTTTCCCCCATAAAAACAGGACCAGTGACCAACATATTTGATGTGTATTGATGTTTTTCACCTGATACAATTTAATGTTTGTTACTGGTTTCACAACCAGTGACTGTTTCAATGTGTTTATGATGTTTTTATGTTTCCAAGATGTAAAGCACTTTGAACCGCCTTGCTGCTGAAATGTGCTATACAAATAAGCTTGACTCTGCTAGTTATTCAATGCACAGCAGTCGAGCCAAAGTTATCGGTCTATTAAAACTCACATAAGTGGATAAAGTGAGAAATAACTTGAATAGGTCATAAAATGTAAAAACAAGCTGAAAGACTGATGGGACAAACTGGGCTAACAAGAATCCCCAAGTACAGATAATTTCATTTCATGTAACATAAATTACAATTGACTGCATTTGTGTTAAAAATCAATAATAAAGATGTTTATACTTTTTATATTATATAGTTTAATACAATCACCCCCCGAAAAAAACAAGATTTTACATCTAAAATATATGTTGAAAGACACTGTTATTAATTCAGTGATCGATATGGGGTCACTACCTGGTTTGGGGCGTTTTTGAAATTAGAATGAAGGAAAAAAGTGGAAGTAAAGAAGAAGTGGGAAAAAATGGAAAGGAGAAAAAGGGGTGAAAGGTTTAAACAGAGGGAACCTGAAGCATTCTGCTGACTCACAACACCAGAATACAGCAGAGTCAGCTATTGGAGCAGAATTGAAAAGGGATCCACTTTTTTCTCTCTTTATTCCCCGATGGAAAGTTTCACAGCTTGAACTCATTAAGACCCCACTAGAAGGTGTCGCAGTTTAGCAAAAGGTCAAGAAACAAATCTGCCAAAGAGCTCAAAACTTAAAATCCCTGACTGTAATTAAACAGACATCATTTTCTCTCCCTTCATTTCAAGAATGAATAAATAATAAGACATGACATCAGCATTTCTTCCCAAAGTAAAACAGTCTTTTACAGCAGGAAAAAACAAAACATGCTGAAAATATTTTACCTGATTTCACAAATGCAAAAAGATGATATGCTGTACTGAGGAGAAGGGAATTGGAAAATAAAATAAACACAGGGGCTTTTTATTTTATGACCGTTCAGGATGTTTTTTGTTTCATGAGGCAGCAGGAGAGAAGAGCAGAGTCATCAGGGTGCAGGTGTGGGCGGTTTAAAGAGTCCAGTCTTTCTGAAGTAGCGAACGATGAGAGGTACCGACACCACAGTGATGCTGATGCGAACGGGAGCGAAGAGCTTGTGGATGGCGTAGGCGAGGACGAACGTGCTGGTTCCAGCTGCCATCTTAGACTGAACCAGCTCCTCGCTGAACCCCAGTTTGCACAGCAAAGCCGTCATGTCGATCCCACTGCGAAACCAAAACACAGAACCAGTTAGAAAGGGCAGAATGACCATACCTGCACAGGTTTTCTTATCTGCCGAAATATTCCCGACATAGGATATAAATGGCTGCCAGACGTCAAAGAATTTGTTCACAGATCCCCTAACAGTATATCTGATCTTCTCTAAATGAATGTAAGACATAACTTCTCTTAACCAATGTCCATATCTTGGAGGATGTGGATCCTTCCATCGAAGAAGAATAAGTCTTCTAGCCAGTAGAGAGCAGAAAGCTAACACAGTCCTCTGATGTTTGCTGAAAGAGGTCTCTGCTGGAGCCACCCCAAAGAGAGAGATGAGTGGTGATGGACAAACAGTTTGTCCAAATATTCCTGAAAATATTCCTATATTTAGGTTTTCTTTTACTATAAATAAATAATTCATATCTTTTGTAAAGACAAATAATTTTTAACAATGAATACCTGTATACAAATATTGTGATGCTTTTTTTACAGAAAGGCCCGGAGCATCACACATCCAACACCATACACATAATGCATGAGATGATTATGCACACATTTAGCTCTTCTTTGCTTAAAAGTAACATTTTTTGTCTCATCTGACCAAAACACACATAAGCACCACAATGAATCACCATTTTTATTTTTTTTTAAGTGGTACCTCTGAGCTGAGCAAGAAGATAGAACTGGATTTGTCAGAAGCTGGTGTTGGGGTTATGGAGACAAAAAGCTAATCAAAACATTGTTACCTCCTTGTTTGTAACTTCAGAGTTAGTTTCATTTTTTTGATCTGCTTAATTTAACACAAAACAATAATAATCAAAACACTGGATTAGCATGTGAGCAACAGCCTCTGTTTTTAGGAGATGTGCAAAGAAATGCCATTTTATTCTGGCTGTGTGGTTTCTTAATTTGAATGCAGTTACCTCGTTTTAACATTTGTATTAAACATGTGATTGTTCATGGAGCTAGATCACAGTTGTGATACAGCTACTATTAAACAAATGGAGCATTTATGTGGCGGTGTGGTCACACAAGATTTTAAAGAGTGCTTGTGTTTCTTCCAGCTGCTTGTGGGAGTGACAACCTGTCAGGTGTTAAAGTTTTTTTTAATAAATCGTCTATTTAATGGTTATTAAATGAACCCTTGAAGTGTTTAGTTATTAATTTGAATGTCATGTTCTTATAGTTCTCATCTGCTGTGTCTCATTGTTCTTTTTTGAGTTGATTTAATTGTTTTTGTTAGTGTGTAGGGTCTCCTTTGACTTTTAGGGTATGATGGAATATATGGATCGTGCTGGCTGGATTAACTAGGGCTTTAAGTGCCACATTTAAGGATCTATACATTTGTCTATACCGTTAACTTGATGAAGTGTGTGAATTTGCTTTGCAACAGTTTGATATCACCTCTCAAGACAGTTTAAGTGGGACATTTTCTGCTGAATCCATCAGCACCATTCGTCAGATCTTAAACACTGATTGCCATTCGGTAGCACCAGGTGCCGTTAATAAATCCGGCAGTAAACATTTTGTTTCATAAATTTTTCGGCGCTGCTGTAGAGATCAGTTTAGGACTGGTAATCATTCTGAAGAAAGCATTTACCGGATGAGACGTTTATAGTGAGGCAAAGATGTCGTGGTTCTTTTGAAGAACCCGTTAAGAACAGGTTCTAGCACCAGCTCTGTTCAAGCGCTGGAACTGTTGTACAAAGATTTAAAAAAAAAAAAAAAAAAAGCCTTTCTAGCCCATAGCCTTGCAAAAGTAGGACAGATAAAGCTTTGCAGTGGTATCCGTTCCAAGCAAACCAGCTGGCATGTAGATGGTATCTGATGTTTGCTTTGGAGACGGAGTGACTCCAGGGCGCCAGTCTTCGCTACGGATCTCCAACAGTGAGCCAGGGAGAGATTTTCACCTTTACATCCTGCATGCTGGCAAGATAAGTATGACTTTTCATCCAGGTTAATGTGCAATGGCTAAAGAAATGGGGCCTGGTGTCATGTCAAATGTAAACCTGGGGGGGAATGAAAGTCATGCTCTATGAATTTTCAAAGCTCCAGGAAACACGTACCAGCTTCTGAAATTGTAAAGTAAGAAAAGTTGCATTTATTTTATTGTTAGAGGTCCCAGCAGCTGTGTATTAATTTGGTAACCATTATTTCTTAACCTGGGATGTTACAGAATACATTTAGTTAAATTAAAATATTAATTAAAAGCATGTCAACTGAGCAAAAGGAAGGGGCTATCTCACTTGATACAGTTTAAAACCTACTAAGCATGATGATATGGAGGTGCCTCTAGCGGCCATGACATGGGTAACTTGCACATCTGTGAACATAAAAGTGAGCGGATCCTTAAAAAAAAAACATTAAAATAAGATCAAAACATTTTTTTTACAACCTGTTATAGACACCAGCACCCAGAAATGTAAATTCTACCACAAGGTGGCGACGATGTACCAGCTGATGAAGATTATCATATATTAATAAGACAGGGGTCTGAAAATCAAATGAGTGCAGTGCCAATACCAGCCTTTTACTGAAGACCCTGTTCAGTGTCAGAGTACAACAACAAGTAGAAATATTGATGAAAGAAGCACAAAAACAACTGCAATATGCTGTTTTACTTTAAATACTGCAATAAAACACATAGCTGCTCAGCAAAGATCTGCACGCAGCAAAGTGGCTGAGTTTTTTTTTTTTTTTAATAAACAACTGAGTCTTCCAAAGTTTCAGCTTTGTGCAGAAAGCTGTCACAGTCTCACGGGCTGATCAGGACCCTGCAGTTTTGGGTTTTGGATGTTTAGCTCCTGGGTTATATCCCCAAGGAATGTCAAAATCCATTATCCATTTTGGATCACCTACCCTAGGAGCATCCAGTCAACAATCCTTCATGAGTGTCTTCACTTCAGCTCCAAGCTCAAAATAACCTCTTCAAAAGATTCCCCCTGCTGAGCCAGCGCACCTCAGTGAAGTCCCCATGCCTTGAGTTCCTCCCAAAACGCATGGAACTGGCAGTGTTGCATCTGCAAACCTCTGGACCTGACGTAATTGACGCGTTTAAGAACAACGCTCATGACGTAAGCAGATTTCAAGCATTTGTTGCACAGTGCTTGTTGATGTCTAATGCAATGTAGAGCTACTGCTGGCTCTGTGTATTCCTCCCCAAAACTTTCTTTGGATCAGCGTGACCAATCTGTTATTTGTGCCCCACCGTAGATGGCGCTCAATCAGTGGTAATTCCTTAAGAACAGCAACTTTCTCTTTTCATATAAAGCACATTGCATTTCTATCGCAATCAACAAAGAAAATACTACAATGCCCACCTTTCAGGGATTCCAAAAAAGTAAAAAACAAAAACAACTGGACTTTTTTCCGAAGTTTGAAGACGTTTCGCTTCCTATCCTAGAAGCTTTCTCAATTCAAAAAAAGTCTTTTCAGGCAATCATCTATGTTCATAATCTGTTTGTTTTTTTAGGTTTGGCTAGCAACGTTGTCGCTTTCTTTTTCTTCTACACTAGTTAGCCTTTTTCTTCTCTTACACTTATTCGTCTTTGCTGTGTCATTCCTTTGCAATTATTTATTTTATTTTTTTATCTTAAAAGGGCCAAATAATTTTAGATTTTTGAAATTGCATCACTAGCCAGAAATGCTGGGGTTGTGCCATGGGCCAGGAATTTAATATTCCTGTGTTAGAACACTGGTGTCAGCTATAAAGTTGAAAAAGTCTTGCTTAGGATAAGCACAGGGTGGTTGCTACTACTAATAAACAAAAGGTCAATAAATATTTGTTCTCAAAATGAAAATTAATCAAATATGATCAGCATCGCATTTGAGTAAATAAAAATAATGGCTCCACATCATTGCTATGGTGTTCCATCTACACATTTTAGCATGTTTCACCCCAAGCAGCCTTAGAATAGGAAAATATAATAATGATTTAGGCTGAGTTAAGTTTAAAAATTCCTGATCCACATTACCTGTACAGCAAAACTGCACATGCTGCTCTAAAAAGCATTCATCTTCTTTTCATGCTGCTGCAGTTTCTTTTAAGTCTGGTCCATGTGTCTCTCGACAGGGGGGAAGTGTGTTCAATAAGAACTAAGAGGTTTCTCACATTCCTCTTCACGTAGCTGGCCTCAGCCTCAGACGTCACCCAAAAAGGACTTTAAGCAGCTCTGCGCTTCCCTGACTTCACAATAAAACAGGCTTTTGTTTGGTACAGTTGTAGCCTTCATGTCTGAGCTGTTTGGAGGAATAAATATGTGAGGAATGTGGCTTGAACCCGCCTCTGTCAACGCTGTCTTTCTCATACTTTTAACAGCCCAGCTATACTCAGCACACTGCAGTCTGCGAAATATGTGGACCCATTCTGCACCGTGGCAAATGTTTCCCCTGCCACATGCCAGGGCTTACAGTGATAATGCGTAAAGTCACTGTAAATTACAATGATTATCACCCCTTACAGGAGGATATCTCTCCCCCCAGTCACACTATTTTTAACCATTAGCTGTGTTATGTAGCCACAAAGACACAAGAGAAGCTCAAACAATTTAGACTTAAACTACAGTAGCCTAAAGTAGGTTAAGTTGTGCTGCTTTTTTTTTTTATTACATTGCACCATGATCAACAAATAGCAAACAGAAACTGGGGGGGGGGATATTAGAGACTGCAAGCTCTGGACACCTTGCACATCAGAAACATTTTAATATAAAAAGGAAATGAACATGCAGTGGTAGAATAAAAAAAAAAAGAATGAGGCCTGTAATATTTGACATAAAATATGATCTGACGTACTGTTTTCTTTCATATCACAAGAACGGCCCCATGTGTTGCATTCAGATAAAATGTACAGTATTTCCATTCAAGGTATGGGGAGCCCAGATTTGGTTTATGTTCTCCAGTATGCACGAGAACACCAGCATACTCTGGCACTGCTTGGTAATAGCAGTGAGAACGTTTTCAAATTGTGTTTTCCTTCATTAAAAAAGCCTTCTAAATAAAGCGGGTCCTGTGTGGAAACAAGCCACAGCCAGGCTGTATCACCGACTGTCCCGTAGAATCAAGAAATCGCATAAAAATAACTTGACTACATGAGGTAGGGCAAATATTCACGAAAAACAGCAATAAATAAACAAATTCAGAAGCAGAAACAGTTATTGAATCTGTTAGAAGAAGAAAACATGAAACAGTCCATCAAAATTACTCAGATAGAACCAACAACTCATCCAGGAAGTAACAATAGAAGCCACGGTTCTGTGGATGAGTTGGCCAGAATTCCTGTAAAAGCCTCTAACCAATCAGCTTTATTGGCCACAACAAAGTGACCAGAAAAGGAAATAGACTTAGATTTTCATCGCTCACTGCGAACAGACATTAACACTTCATTTTGTATTAACCCACATTATCTTTGATAATAATTTGTTAGAAAAAAAAACATTTATGGGAGAGAAAAAACAGCAAAAATCAAGAAAACACTGTCATGGCATTGTAAATCGACTATTGATAGCTTTTAAGGTGAATTTATTTTAGGGTTTAAGACACTTTCTTTGGGAAGATGAACCAAAATTGTTGCCACCCCTCTGTTAATCAAAGAAAAAACCTCAATTGTCTGAAATAACTGACAAAATAATAATTAAAAATGTACTGAAAATTAACCAATGAAGATCAGACATTGCTTTTGAATTGTGGCTCAACAGAATCATTAAAAAAAAAAAATCAATGAAACAGCCCCGGACAAAAATGATGGCACCCCTAGAAAAGATTGAAAATAATTTGACCATAAGGACATATTAAACTGAGGTGACCTCTGATTAGCATTAGAGATGTCCTCAAGCTTGTAACCAGTCAGTCTATTTAAAGGATTACAAGTTGTCACAATGCTGTTTGGTGACGTGGTGTGTACCACACTGGACATGGCTCACAGGAAACCACGGAGATCTTCCTCTTCACAAACTGAAGAGGAAGATCATACGAATAGTAACCAAAGAGCCCAGAACAAGCTCCAAATAAATTAAATGTAAACACCAAAGTTAAGTTACATCAGTGTCAGATCTTACAATTTGTTCACTTTTTGAGCCAAAGTGAACCTTGTGGGAGACACCACTGTTGTTGAAAGCAAAGACTGGTATTGGCCACAATGCATATCGTAAAACCATAAAGTTTCTGGGAGAATGACCTTTGGACAGATGAGACAAAAACTGGAGCTGTTTGGCAAGATTGATCAGCTCCATGTTGACAGATACATAAAGTAAAGCACACCTAGAAAACAACACTGTCCCTACTGCTAAACATGGAGGAGGCTTGGTTATGTTCTGGAGCTGCTTTGCTGCATCTGGCACTGGGTGTCTCAGGTCTGTGCAGGGTTCAATGAAATCACCAGACTATCAAGGCATTCTGGAGATAAATGTGCTGTCTGGTGTCAGAACGCTGGGTCTCAGTTGTCGGTCATGGGTCTCATAACAGCTTAATGACCAAAACCAAACAGCTAAAACCACCCATGAACGGCTAGACGACTATTCTAAAGTGGCCTCCTATGAGCCCTGATATAAATCCTGTTGAACGTCTGTAGAGGGAGCTGAAACTCAGGTTTCAAACCTGAGATAACTGGAGAAGTTTGCTCATGAGGAGTGGGCCAAAACATCTGTGGACAGGTGCAGAGGTCTCATTAACAGTTACGTAAATTATTTGACTGCAGCGATTGCCTCAAAAGCTTACACAACAAAATATTAAGTTACAGGTGCCATCAATTTTCTCCAGGCCTTTTTGATTTGTTCATTTTTTAAATGACTCCATTGAACCACAGTTCAAAAGCAATGTGTGATTTGTATTTATTCATTTTCAGTATATTTTTTTTAATTTATTATTACTTTTGTCGGTTTCAACTTATTTCAGTGACCATTGTAGGATTTTCTTTGATTAACAGAGCGGTGCCAACAATTTTGTCCATGCCTGTAAGCGAGCTGTGTTACCCCGTAATGGCGTACCGCGCACGTGACCTTACCGTCTCAAGAGCAACGCCCCTTTTGCCGCTTAGGTAGGGCATACAGGTAGAGAACGCCCGTAGCAACCAGCTATTACACGCACAACAGAACCAGCGATATGACCGACTTTGCAGCCGTTAAACTTTCCCAAGACGATGTCCCAGGCGCACGGATTACTGGTCGCACTGTCGAAGAACACACCAACCTTCAGCTCAAACGATGGCTTGAGTGTCGAGGGCTTAAAAAAAACGGAAAACGGGCCGAGTTGATTTTTTTTTCCTGCGCGGCGGTCATGGCGTCGTCGGCCGTTTTTTTTTTTGTTTGTAATCACCGTCCAGGGATCAGTATATGTTTAATGTTTGTCTTATTTCAAATGTTTTTGAGTAAGCTATCCTGGTAGCAGGGTATCAAGTTAGCGCCTGCTACCATGATAGCCTATATGCTATCATGGTAGCAGGCGCTTCATTATTAACATGTCGGCCACCAAAATACTCTTACCTGTTCACTACTTGATGTCGCTGGAATTGGGTAAGGATGTTCTTCGGTTGTGCCCTTTCCTCCAACAAAATGCTTGCTACGTATGTACGTGAATTTGGTAACTTTTTCCGGGTTGAACTGTTGTGTAGGCCGACCGCCCCGGTGTTCCAAGCACACACATTTCTCCTTGGCAGTCTTGAAGAAAACATCCTTCATATGCGGCCGATCAGCGTACCTCGAGTCGCTGTTGCACGTTCCATAGCAACAATGTTTAAAAACTATGGTCTTAGATTTGGAAAAAGCAGTCATTTACCGAGTAAAACCAAGGGTAACGCACGTCTCTTTTACAGCAACACAGCGGCGGACTATGCAAGCTTGCCCTACTGCGTACCACGTGATGTGACGTTACGTTTCTAAAAATAGCTCGCTCGCGGTACGCCATTCCACTTCCTCCACTCCTGTACATGTCTGATCCATTCCAGACCGCCTCTGTGAGTCCTTGAAAAGCAAAGCCTACTACATCCACGGCTACTCTGTCTAGCTCCGACCTAAAGTGTCTTGGAGCCCGAGGAGAACATGTGCGATCATCGTCATTACGGGCAGAATGCAAATCTATTTGGAGACGATTGATTACATTTAAATAAAACAGTTCTATTGTGAATATTTAAAAAAAAAATATTTAATTTGTGGTAACAATCTTTAATTACACTAGTTAACTTTGAGAAACTGGAGGTTGTTGATGTTCTTTTTCCTGTTTGCTACAAATTGTGGAGCGTGACCCGGCCAGAGCCCGATGGACCGGACCGGAGCAGAAAATGTTATGCTAGACAACGGAGAGCGGGTCTGTCGATGATGATGTTCAGAGTAGTTCCGGAGAATGTGGAACGGTTCTCATTAATTAACACAAAAACCTAGTTGCTCCGTCGGTCAGAGGGGAACAGAACGTACCAAGCACGGAGGATGTGAGGATCTGGAGGTTAGACTATCGGAAGTCTGTCAAGTTACCTGGATATAAGGAGGTAGAACATTCCCAGCGACATGAGAGAGATTCCAATATGAAAGGAAACCCCCACTGCGCCGTACTCTTTGAAGATTTTCTTTAGCTGCTGGGTCTTGTTGGGTTTCCCTCCCTCTGGCTCCGGTGTGTTTCCAGGGTTTTTTTCTGTGCTTGAGGCTGACGAAGCCTCCTGGTGATCCTGAACAAATGGCAAAATAATGTGGAGTAAAACAAAATGGAGAACAAAGTAAGATTTCAGAATTGGTCAGGACTTAAGAGCACACACAAAGCTGTAAGAAATTTGCTTAAACTGATGTTTGTTTGTTTGTGTGAATGTGCGTGAACAAAGCTTGGACTTTAATGAGCTTCCCCGTTAATGGAGCAGAAGAGTCAGCTGATTAAACACATTCTGCTGCTGCTGCTGCTCTGTGCTTTAGTTAATTCACATTACCACACACCCTGTCACAGTCATTAAACACGTCAGTCAGCTTCTCACACACACACACAAAGAGCCTCTCATCAGCACACAAGCGCACAGATGACTGTTCGTGACCTCCTGACACAAGCGCCACACCACCCGCAGCGCTCCGACACGTCGCCGAGACGAGGTAGGTTGCTGCGGAGCGGGTGTGGGTCAGATTAGTGAACCAACATCACACATAAAAGGGCCGCAACAAGCAGCAGAGCACTGACACCGAGGAGCCGAGGTTGCCTGTCGGTCGGTCAACGCGGAAGCAAACAGGATCATCCTTCTGACAAAAGTCATTTTACAACCGCAGCCATGCTTAAAGTATCAGAACCCGTGCAACAAGATTCAAGGAGTTAAGAGAACGCAAATATTTGGTACCTCGGTTTAAGCCACACGCAGGACAAGTCCAAGCAAATTTCACTGAGCATTAGAATCAAAAGTTTCTGTTTGGAACTGGTTAATTGATTTATCATGACTACGTTAATGACAAAGTAAATATTGGGACTTTTTGGACCATTTTTGTAAATGTACTAAAAGAAATGACTGGTACAAAAAATCCTGGGACAAGCGACTCCTTTTTTGTACCCAAAACAGTCAGGTGTAAAGACCAAAACAGCATAGGTACGAAATAGTGAACGATCAAAGAGACTTGCACCAGTCATGGCCAAGGAACATTTGTTCTGTCTGTATGTCTGCCTTTATGCTGTACTTTCAAATTTAATAGGACTGGATCAAATAGCATCCTTACATTTTTATGACAAAGACACTAAGGTTTGTCTTCACCTTGTTGCTTAAATTGAGTCTTAATGGTAAATAGCTTGTACTTGTATACAGCTTTATCTAGTCTGAGGACCCCAAAGCGCTTTACAATGCAATCAGTCATTCACACCCCGACGGTGGTGAGCTATCCCACTCCTCATTCAGGTTTTTGCATTTTATCTTAAATGCACATTTATTATCTTTAGCTTGGGTTACAAGAATAGAGCAGTTTGGGACAGGGGCAGCTTAGCCAGTGGTTGAATTTGTAACACATGCTATAACATTTCTCCTCTGCCGAGAAGAAACAGGATTCTTAATGAAAACAGGAAATGCCTGTGTTCTATTTTCAGGACAACGCTGAGTTGTAGGAAGACTGTAGTGCAATGGTGAGCATGGGGGGAGTAGATGGAGAAATGGGGGCTTGGGCACGCCCTGCGGTGTTGCATTTCTCAAGGCTTGTCATCACAGGAAGCCGTTTCAATGCAGAGGGATACTGGGATAAGATTCTGCAACCTCACATCTCCACTCCTGGGGACAGATCTCTAATCCTGACTGAAGTCCTCACTTCAACCCCGTTGAAACATTGCGGGCTGCTGTTGAGGCCTGAGTGAACAACACAACATCACTGGCTGACTGGCCATGCTGGTTGAAGACTTCGACGGCATCCTGCAGTGGGGCACCGAGCTGTTGTGCTTGTCTTGGGTTCTCCCACACTCTGCTGAGGCCCCTCTTTGGTCATTCAATAGTTTAAATTGTCAGTGTTTCTTGTTTCTTCCCACGTCAACCAAAACGTCTATAGCAGAAAAGGATGTACTCGACAGAGAGGTTTTACATGGGTGCAGCCCACATGGTCAACTCTGCTGCTAAACTCAGTCACAAATCCATTTTCCTTAAAAATGTGGCATCATTTGGGCGGAAATATCCAGGCTATCCCTGAGTTAAACTACATTGCTTTTTTATATAACAAATATATAATCAACCAAACAAAAATTCCCTTCGTTTTTTGCAGAGTCTCATTTTAAACAATTGCAAATTCCTTAAGAGTGTTGGGTCTATTTTTGGGAGGAAACATGTAATTTACTATTAAATTTAAGTTTTATGTTTGGTCTTAACTATTATTGAAGTCTCCACTCAGGTCATTGTCACAACTGAGGTTTTTTTTTTTCCCCTTGCTTGTTTGGACTGAATTAAACCACTTATGTAGTTCAGGAGGAGCGGAACAAAAATAAAGAAACCAGCTGATCTTTTCTTTTGGCTACAATCTGGCTTGTTGAATTTGGTCCCCGAGCTTTCTGGATGGATCCATAGCCTTGGCGACATTTTCCCCCCGTGCTGCCATCAACAGACAATGGAGGAGTCCAGAGAGAGTGAGGGAGCAGGGCCCTTTTGCTTGCTTTTCAGCACCGAGACAGGCCGAGCTAAAAGTAAAGGCGGGCACCACAGAGGGGAGGGTCATGTGAGCGAGCAGCTACAGGGAGCTGTGCCAGGAAGGTTGTATGGGACGAGAACAGTAGGACTGCTGTGTCTGATAACAGCTTTTCACTGCCGTGAAAACACATGCAAAGTCACAGTGGCGCGCAAACAGGGACAAAGGCACACTCAAGCTCTGAGCAAACATGGACAGAGCGGGAGGGAAGTGGTGATTCCCCCAGTCAGACGGCTGAGGAGTGTCCAGGACGCTTTAATTTACATTAAAGGGAAAGTTAATGAGCAGGTTGGAACTGGAGAGTACACCTTTCTCTTTACTAATGTTACACAGCGAGACATTTCAGTCTGTATATTAAATTATTAAAATACAAACTTCTTAGAGGAGAATATAGGCCCTTTAAAAACTGTGTTTAGTGGATACCTTTGAGATTATAATTATTCATAACCTTCTTGTTCACTACCTTGCGAAAGTATTGATCTATGGCTGCACATTTTTTCATGCTAAGCACATAAACCTTAATTTATGTTACATAAATTTTACACGATAGACCAACACGAATTAGCACATAACTCTGAATTGAAAGGACAAGAAAACTTGATTTCACTTTTTTTTTTTTAAAAACATCCAAAATCTGAAAAAGTGTGGTGTGCATATATATTCTGCCCAATAGAGTCGATACTTTCTTGAAACATCTTTTGTTGCAATTGCAGCTGCAAGTCTTTAGAGGGATGTCACTAGACATCTACAGACTGAAACTTGAATATTTTTCTTTGCCAAATAGTTCAATTTGAGTTAGACTGGATGGAAACAATATATTGACACTCATTTTCAAGGCTTGCCACAGAATCTCAATTGGATTTAGATCTGGGCTTTGACTAGGCCATTGCATGCATTTAATTTCCCTATGGCATTAATGAAGTATTTTTGAATTGCATATAATTTGCTCTAAGTGTTCCCCCACCACCACACTAAAGACCAATAATGGTCTGTGGGCCATTTAGCAATAGGTTACAGAGTAAAACAAATATATTTTATGTTCAGTGGATTCATCTTGAAAAAAACAGAAAGATCCATGTGCTTTTATAAATGCCCTGTAAGAAATACATAAAGTAGGAAGGTACACAGTAGATAGGGAGCAGGAAAACGAGCATCTTGCTTGACACGGAGGAGGGTGCATGAGGTTGAGCCCAGAGACGAGTTGTTGCTTTCTTTGTTTTGTTTACTCTGAGCCTTAAACCTATCCGTGTTTTTTCTTTGTTTTTTCTCCATGTTTTTGCCCGACTTGTCTGTCCAGCTTCCTCCTTCGAAGCACGTATCATTTTAGATCTACTTCAAAGTCATTCGCTGCTTCATGTTGTGACCCATCTCATGAAATCCCAATAAAACGCACAGAGGTCTGTGGCAGTAATTTGACTCAATGTGACATCTTTTCCCCAAGGTAAATTAAAACTTTTGCAATGCAATGAATTTATGTTCAAATCAGGTGATTTTTAGTTTGCTTGAAAAGTTCCTTTTTACAACACTCAACTGTATTTCAGGATTTTTATTAAAGTTCCCTTTCTTGCAAGAAGGGAACATTTGCTCTCACAGCTCAACTGATTGATTATACAATATTGTTGAAATTACCTTTAGTTTTAATCTTGTATCAAATCAAAAGGCGTGGTTGTAACAATATTTGAGATTTATACAACGGCTAATTTTACATGTCTTTCCATAAATGTGACACTAACTGCAGGGCATTTACTTGCTGTGGGGGGGATGATTTCAGCCACTCCTATCTGAGCCTTATCACTAGTGAACCTTTGACATTTCAGTGCTGTAGTTCATTGAGCCAGTTTCAAATAGTCAAATGTAGCTCCAAAGTCCAGGCTTTCTGTTAGTGTCCAGAAACAAATCTATCATGTAACAATTTTTAGGATTTTAAGAGTCGTTTTTTTTTTATTTTTAAAAAGCTATATCAGTTTTGCTTCGTGTGTTGGTTAAGCTTCAGTTATCATATTTCTAATACTTTTCTGTTTTCTGTTGTCTGTTTTAGTTTAATTTGGAACTTAAAGGTTGTAAATAAACATGAAAACTGCTCATAATCACATTAAATGTTTCACTTGTTTGTCCATAAGCCCAACATTGAGGTTGGTAAACTATGTACATTACTGTGCAAATGTTTAACCAACCTTAATTTATCCAAACATAACACAGCGGTGGCCCTGATAAACAGGTTTGCAGGTTTTATCAACGTAGTTAAAGTTTTTCTTTGGAGATTGACTAGTTCTTGTCATTGACTATGACAACAGTGTAGCTGCTTGTTTAATAATAAAATTACACTACCATTTACTTTGTTCAGAATATTCTAATAACAAATGACATGATTACTAGTTAACTTTGAAAAGTCACTGCCTATATTTTACTTTACAACAATGTGAAGAGTAAAAAAAATGTGGAAAACCAATAATAATAATAATAATAATAATAATAATAATAATAATAATAATAATAATAATAATAATAATATGTTTTTTTGTTGATTACATTGTTTTTGTTTCGAGACAAAATGAAATATAAATTCAGGTAACTGCAGAGTCCTATATGGATGTGACTAAGAAGAAAACATGATGAAAGCAGAGGAGGAAATGACAGGCCTAAAAAAATATATATACACAGCAGTTTAAAGCTGAAATCATCTAAATTAATTCTTTAAGAAAGCAGAAAACAATGGGTCTGACCTGACAAAATACCAGAGAGATGCATCATCCTTCCATAGATAAACTAGGCCAAGTTTACCAGTATCAGCTCCTTGGGAATCACCTTCTTTGTGATATTATTTTCCAGAAAAACCTGTTTTATTTTAGGGCATTTTTCACAGGTTTGACTAAAGTAACAAAAGTACAAATAAACTTTCTGTGACAGCCTGCTGGCAAGAGCAAGGGCCTAAAGAATTTATTTATAATTGGACAAAACACTGGTTCATGTCTTTGGGATCCTTGTAATGCCTGAATGTTCAAATATTGAATCAGAATTCCTGAAAAAGCAAATAAGATCCAAACAAATATTTGGAAGACCTGCAGAAAACCCAGAACTAACGACCAAGTAATGATGGGACTGCTTGGGGCTTGAAGGGCTTTTGAATTTCCACAAATTTACCAAAAGGCATTAGTTGTGTGCACATACACACTAAAACCTTCATAATTTGAACGTTTTGTTCAGTTATGTTTTATGGCAAATGTAATCATTTCTGATGTTTCTGTCTGTGCATGGGTCACATTTTATGCACATTTCAACTATTTGTAAGATCATCGAGGAAGTCTTCTTTTTCCTGCGGTTACTAGGGAGCAGAAGGTTAACCCATTTGCAATACCGTACTTTAACTGTAATATGCAATTACCTTCCACTGCACTTTATTTCGGATAGCTTCTGTCCAAACTTTATTTATTAATTGTATAGTAATAGCCATCTGCATATATTTTCATAGTACATATGCACCTGTAAACTGTGCTATAGTAACAACCATCTGTATATTATGCTATTGTATATATCTGTAAAACTCTATTTATAGTAATATCCACCTGTATAAATATATTCAGTACATATCCAGCTGTAAATTTAGATCACAATACTAGTCATCTATATATTATATTCATAGAACAAATATATCAGTAAAATTCTGTTTATAATAGTATTCATCTCTATATTTATTCAGTACATATCCATGTCCTGTACTTATGGAACCATTTTACATCCTGCACTTGCTGCTATTGCACTTCTGGTTAGACCTAAACTGCATTTCGTTGCCTTGTACCTGTAACTGTGTAATGACAATAAAGTTGAATCTAATCTAACCTAATCTAAACTAAAAGGTTCAAATCTGCCCCTCCTCCCCAACTTTACTAATACTAAGTAATTGCACCTGGCTAATCAGATTAGAGACGTTTAAAACCTGGGAAATAGAATGAGACCACTTTAACCCCACACGCCTGAGCATATAATTATCGACAAGAGTATTTTAGGAGCTTCTAATTCATTTACAAAGTTAATACATCAATTAAAAATCCACAGTTTGGAGTCAAATATTTGCTTAACTTCACTATACAAAAACTAAATACATGGCAGAAAAATGCTAATATAAATATATATATATATATATATATATATAAACCTAAATCAGAAAATTCTGAGTTTTAAAGCAAAAAAAAAATGTAAATACCTTGTTTTCTCCTTTTATAGCCATATTTGATACATGAAGCTTTTCCATTCATTCAACATAAGCAGTAAGATATTCTCTATGCTTTTTAAAAATAAATAAAAAAATAAATAAACTCAACAGGATTACTTTTTTAAAAACGGTTTTAAAAAGATTGCAAAAAAAGTCTGGGCCCTTTGAAGTTAAACGTGAACGAATATGGGGCCATAACATTTTTCCCCATGATGTGAACACATTGAGAGTGTTTTTATTGGCCTTTTGTTGACTCACAATAAAAGCCACGTGTCAAGGACAAGCTGTGTGTTGTTTAAATGTGTCGTCGCTGTAGCTGTTTAAATGACTCGCTATTAATAAAACTTTCGTCAGACCAGTGTGCGTGCGTGCGTGCGTGTGTGTGCGGGTTTTTTTTGGCGTGCAGGCTTAATATATGCACAACAAAGACAGAGAGAGAGAGTTGTATAACAAGTCTGCTCGGTTACATGAGGGCTGCCTCTGGGAGGCTGAAGGCGCCACAGCCTTCCTGCTCTCTGAATATTTTATGATAAAAGTTATGAATCCTCTCAGCAAAGGGACAGAGAGACGGGGCGGCACGTCGTGTCCCAGTGAGAGAAACAAACACAGTTAATTACCGCGTTGCTGCTGTCAGCCTGCTGATCGCTCCTCTTCGTGGCTGCGCCGGTGGACGCAGCCCTGCTCGGCATGCTCCTGCCGCGGCTGCTACCTGTAAACAAAGCGGCGACCTTCGCGTCTCCCCCGAGCCCCGTGGCGGACGATTCACCGCCTCCCCGGTGCACGCTTCTGGAGAAATTCACAGCCGCGGCTGCAACCCGGTCCAAGAGTCCCCGCTCCGTTGTTATCAAACAAGCCGACGTGTCCCAGTGGTGGACGGGCTCGGGCTCTCGGTGCGCCCGCCTTGGCCCCAGCCCGCCGGCGGCGGACGCGCTGAGGAAGCGGAGCCGCCGAAGCGTCCGGCCCGTCAGCGAGACGTCCCTCGGTCCGTTTGCGTTGACCCGCACCAGAAACGAGCCCGGACGCTGGAGAGCCTGATCCAGAGCCGCTGCCGACAGCTTCCCCGTACGTAACAAAAACATTGTCGGTGCGCCTCCACAGGCGGGTTTAGAGTGTCTCGAAAATCAAATAAAGCGAGGTAATCGAGCGGAACAACTAATTATGAGAGTAGGGGGCAGTAAACATGCTGCCCTGTGCCCTCCGGTGCCCTCCCTCCTCCTCCTCCTCCTCAGGTCCTCTTGTTGACCGATTATTGCCGACAGCCAATCCGAATTGACGCGCAACCGCAGATAGTAAAAACCGGAGAGAGGGGAGGGGGTATTTAAAGGCATAAACGTGCATATTTATCTAATTGAGTTACATCATAGGCAGAATATCAAATTAAAAGAGTGTTGTCTTATTTATAGTAATGCAAAGACACACTCAGCTGCAAGGGCTGCATTTACTAAATGGCATGAACTCATTTCTTATTAGTTTTAAGCACAGTTTAGGAGGGAACATATTAGGAACTAGTTTTACTACTGAAATAAACCACAGAACAAAAATACACTCTAACCTGTTTTCAAGCAAGCAAACGGCTGAATATACGCCAAGCCAACTTTATTTATAAGCACTTTAAAAACAGCACAGCTGACCAAAGTGCTGAACAAAAATCAACAGCATACCTGATAAACACATAAGACAAAATAAGTTACAATAAATGTGTAGAGTCCACATTGCAGCATCCGTCCGTCCGCCCTGTTTCTTCCACTTATCCGGGGTCGGGTCGCGGGGGTAGCAGCTTCAGTAGGGAGGCCCAGACGTCCCTCTCCCCGGCTACTTGGGCCAGCTCCTCAGGAGGAATCCCAAAGCGTTCCCAGGCCAGCCGGGAGACATAGTCCCTCCAGCGTGTCCTGGGTCTTCCCCTGGGCCTCCTCCCGGTGGGACGTGCCCGGAACACCTCACCAGGGAGGCGTCCAGGAGGCATCCTGACCAGATGCCCGAGCCACCTCAACTGGCTCCTCTCGACGTGGAGAAGCAGCGGCTCTACTCTGAGTCCTCCCCGGATGACTGAGCTCCTCACCCTATCTCTAAGGGAGAGCCCAGACACACTACGGAGAAAACTCATTCCGGCCGCTTGTATCCGGGATCTCGTTCTTTCGGTCATGACACAAAGCTCGTGACCATAGATGAGGGTAGGAACGTAGATCGAACGGTAAATCGAGAGCTTCGCCTTTTTAGCTCAGCTCTCTCTTCACCACAACGGATCGGTACAGTGCCCGCTTCACAGCAGACGCCGCACCGATCCTCCTGTCGATCTCCCGCTCCATCCTCCCCTCATTCGTGAACAAGACCCCAAGATACTTGAACTCCTCCACTAGGGGCAGCACATCCTCCCCAACCCGGAGAAGGCACTCTACCCTTTTCCGGCTCAAGACCATGGTCTCAGATTTGGAGGCACTGATTCTCATCCCGGCCGCTTCACACTTCGCTGCGAACCGCTCCAGTGAGAGCTGTAGATCACGCCCTGATGAAGCCAATAGGACCACGTCATCCGCGAATAGCAGAGACGCAATCCTAAGGCCACCAAAACGGATCCCCTCAACACCTTGGCTGCGCCTAGAAATTCTGTCCATAAAAGTTATAAACAGAATTGGTGACAAACGGAAACCTTGGCGGAGTCCAACTCTCACCGGAAATGAGTCCGACTTACTGCCGGCAATGCGGACCAGACTCTTACATTGCAGCATGTCTGGATATTTAACTCCCAAACACCCAGAGTCCATAAAGGTGATGCAGAGGAAGGGCTCTGTGTTACGTACTCTGATGTATTCTTCCTTGGCCTTGGTTTTATATTGAATACCAGAACTGTAATAATGACTATAGTCTTTGCATATAGGTGCATCTGAATAAATAAAAATGTAATCAAAACCTTTTTGTTTTACTTAATTTGCTGAGTTTTTGACTCATAAATAAAACTCTTATGATTAGATTCCTTACTCAGAGTTATATATTTCTAGCATTTATTCCAGTTCTTTTTAATGACTGAGGCTTACAACTAATGAAAACCCCATTTTTAAAATTCAAATATGGAAATGAGAACATTAGCCTACACAAGACCGGTAATACAGAGCTTCAAAAAGCTTTTCCAGCATGTGGACTAAAACGGTATAATTCCCTGTGTTGAGAGACTACA